>NW_027396121.1:0-148351 GCF_047715535.1 Aspergillus foveolatus | reverse complement strand
TGTAAACATGGACGTAAGCTAAGCTTACTTTGGCATTGAAATCGCTGCATGCGTCGACCATCCCGCTGTTTATCCAATTCTACAGTTCGCTGGTGGCTCTTGACATGTGCCAGATCTTGGGAACAATGATACCCGTACGTGCTGGTCTGGAGATTGGTTCCCGTATGTTTGTACCGGAATCCTCCTTCCTTCCAGATGATTTCGGTCAGGTCTCGTACAGCCATGTTCATCTCCAATCTTGGAAAAATGACAAAATTGTTGCTATCGTTTTCGCCGTCCACAGCGCGGAAAGGTCCAAAATGAATTGGTAAAGCATCGAGATGAAAGGTAAATATTTTATCTAGGATTTCATGTTGCCCCTTTTAGAGTAAGCAGTATCTTAGCTATAATTTTCCTGACAAGATCCAGAGAGATAACTTGCCACTTTGTTCCAATTTTGAAGACATAGAATAAAATCACTCCAATCATCAATGTCTAGGGAGCGCTTTTTGGAGTGACGCTTGCAAGTTTTCTTACGCTTTCCTTGCTTGTTGATCTCAAACTCGTCTAGAGCACAAGGTCTTCCGCACTTGCTACAGAAGAGTGTATCAGAAACATCATGAGAGTCCATTGTTAATAAGTGGAGCGACGTGGTGCAATAGGGGAGTTAAGTAGGTAGTGCATCCGTGTAAGAAGTGAGCCCGCGTCAATATAAACAATCACGACCGAAATAGGAAAGCTGACTAACAGAAAATAGTATCACGTGCTAGCAAATTTGGTTAAGGCCATTACCCCCCCATCCCAGCGACTCTTGAGTCACGTGTCCATTCAAGTACCGGAGCGTACTGCCCTTTGCTACCGCCTGCCCTAGGGGCTCAATTTCGCGTAGTCGTTATCTAGAAAGCTAGATAGCCTTCTACGCGGCTGAGAGACGTGTAACCTGCGGCTGAGGCGGGTTGAACAGCATTTCTTGATGCAGGCGTCCGCTGGGCACAGCCTCAGCGCAATAATGGGTAGTCAGAAGCGGGCCAAGCGGAAGACTCCAGGATTTTTACATCTTCCAAGACAATCGAATTGGCTCCCTGAAGGCGGAGTACTCTGGTCACACAGGGCGGGACTGTGAGCTATGGCTTCTTATGGACACGCTCTCTTACTGCTCTGGGAGGAAGGGAGGACAGCGTTGGGCCAACTTGCCCCGAACTTTACGCAACTTGGAAGTTTCACACCATCGGTTGAATATAGGCAGGAGATTAAGAAAATCGGCAGTCTGATGTCTTTATCTAGCATCAAATATTCAGAGGAACTACCAGTAGAAAACGCGAGGCTGGGATTTGCTCTCTACCGACTAGGAAAGTATCTTCTGGCTCGGACGATATAGTGATCAGGAAGGCCGCTGAAGGTCTAGGCAAAGGTCCCAGAGCCGTCAAATGCAGCAGACGAGCGGCTTTTAGAGACTGATGGCTTGATAAGCTCCAGAGTATTTGACCGGGTCCTATTATGGAAAGGTGGATATCTTATATTCCCACGTCAACTCGCTGAGTTTTTGGCCACACAACTACGACGCCCTCTGGTCCAACTCTGCTTATAATCAATTTTCTGGATTGATCCTGCCATTGTATTATATCGTTATCGCAAATCAATCATTGTTCTTACGGCGTTGTGGCTGGCGTTTGCCCAATTAGGATGTCTCGCCGAGGCCCGCTTATCGTTGCCCAGCGGTACAGCAGGACCAATTCCCAGGGCTGTCGCTTGTGGATTGGCTGTCTGGTCAAATATGTTATCATTCTCCAACCCAATTAATTTATGGTTTTGGGAAGACAAGTATTTTTTTTCCTATTTCCTTTTTTCGCTTTAATGATCCCAAGACATTTCAGCATTAGCTTGACCACTACCAAGACACTCAATGGTTGATAAAGATAGCAGACCCGTATGCAAAAAAACCGTACCAGTAATGTTGAATTAAATAGGTACCAGTAACTATACTGGGTATGTCTCATTGCGATATCTGAGACCTGTTCGCTGCCATCCACTGCCATACACTGTATCTAATTATGGCTATGAATGTACTGCACTGGACCACAGGAATCCAAGGTTGTGGCTTTCAAGCTTGTCAACAGCCCTAAAGGTCAGCTTTTGCGGATGCCGTGGTTTCAGATCTGCTCTATATAATCGTCTTGTCCCGTCCAAGGGTCCTCTTCACCATCCTAGCCATCCTTCAGATATCTTGTCACTCGTTAGACCAGTCGCTACTTGACTATTCCACTCGCTTACATTAGCCAAAATGCGTCTTGTCCTTGCTTCGTCTCTGCTGCCTCTTGCAGTCTCCGTTGGAGGTAAAGTACTACCCAGACCTAGCTTTCAGAAGCCTCAGCTGACCTTATCACTCCAGCTCTGCAGGTTACCGAGCCCGAGAAGGGCGCCGAGATTGACCCCTCGAGCTCCTTCACTGTGAAGTGGGATTCCGTCAGGTATACCTTTCCACCCAAGACCATTTAGCTGCATACGGAGTGTCGATACTAATAACGAGACCAGCACCGACCCCTCCTCCTTCGACCTCTACCTTGTCAACAACGCCGTGTATCCCAGCGTCGAGAAAAAGATCGCCTCGGATGTTGATACGTCGGAGGGCTCTTATACCGTTGACGGCGTTTCTGGTCTTGAAAACGGGTAAGCGTCCAGCCGTATCCACTTGCATTCGGACCATAGCATTGCTAACGAAAACAGAGGCGGCTACCAGATCAACCTCTTCTCCAACTCCGGCCATAACACCGGCATCCTCGCGCAGTCGGAGCAGTTCAATGTGACCGGCACAGACAGCACCTCGTCCAGCACCTCGAGCACCACCACCCCTACCTCTACCTCTAGCACATCGACTGAGACTGAGTCTACTACTTCCACCTCTACCGGCACGAGCACTACTCTCTCGTCCACTACGCCCACTACCGAGTCCGAGTCTGCTTCCGCAACTCCGTCTTCCTCCGGGTCGTCTACCCCGAGTTCTTCTAACGCTACTGCTAGCGCTACCGGCACTCCGGATGATCCCAATGGCGGTGTTACAATGGGCGCTCCCTTGACAGTCCTTGCTGGCTTGGTTTGCAGTGCTGTGCTGTTCACCCTCTAAGATCAATGAGACTTGATATCGTGCTAAGGGTCAAAGCCAAGCGCCAGCTTGTTTTTTGGCCGCATTAGGTTGCCAATCAAGATGGCACCGGGAATCTAAGCATGGTTTCGTGGACTATGAATGGCGGATTTCTCTAGATATGATTGTGGTATTGTTCACGCCTGGATTTTCTTTATGCAAGGAGGCTGCAAAGTTGCGGTTGGATTGGTTTAATGTTAGTACAGATTAGAATAGAATGCAGGACTAGAATAATATTTATTCTCGGATTGACATATACTGGAAAATTTATTCTACTATAATATATATATATATGTACACGTAGGACGTCCCTGACAATCTAGTTGCTCTAAGTACCTTGAAAGGCTGAGAAGCTCACTTGCACAGGGACGGATAAGCATACATGGCAACGATCAACAATGAAAGTAGACATCAAAGCACCTGAGTCTACGCCGGTACTAAACGTACTAAACCCGTTCCTCACGATCCGCGCCCGATCAGCTGAAGGATCTTGTATCGGCTCTGTCGGAAATTTTGACCCACCGTACCACAGGGTGCGGTGGAGCAAGCGGTATTTTATAACAGCTCGTATAACAAACTCTGTCTCAGAAGCTCCGACACGTCCGAGACATGACAATGTCCCAGTTTCTTAGACATTGACCAATTTATGAGTAATATTAATGATTCGGCAATAACCTGTCAGGGATGCCGGCACTGGGCAAGCCAGCTATCTAGAGATGACCCGGCTAATATGGGACGAAGGCAGGTACCACGGTTCTCACCGACTATTGAGTTTGCAGTTGGCAGTGGATGAATTGGTCTGAATTCAAGTTTCAATTATGTTGCTCATTATTATATTAGGTAATCTAAATTAGGTTGGTCAGGGTGTCCTATTGGTGTCTCTAGCTTATTACTTAGATAGCGTGGTAAATGTTCACATTGCTGTCATGAGACACGGTCAGTTGCTCGAAAATAGGCTGAGTCAGTTAGGAAGGGAAAACTTACAAATTACTGTGAATCTTTTCGCCTTCAAGTCCAGTAGCAGCCTGAGCAGGAACCCAAACACTGACGCTCAATCCCTCAACAGGGAACAACCCATACCCACCTTTGTCAATAATGACTGGTGGTGCTTGTGGGCGCAACAAATCTGTCCACTCCTCGCCTGCCCGTCCGGGACCGACGTACATGCGCTTCGAAGCAGGGCTATCATTGCTCATGACGCAGGCAAGGCCGGAGGGATGACGGGCGTTTCCATAGCGGATGAATCCTACCCACGATTCCGTTGAGTAAGACCTTCGAATCCAGAGTATTGGAATTTACATACCTAAACAATTCGGAGCATCAAAGTAGTCTTGTTGTTCACCATAGGCGAAATGCTTGCGGGCTTGCGTGAGGATCGGCAGTTTGCCGTTACAGGATGGGATATCCGGATGCTTAACGTTGGCGCGGATGCCGTAAAGGTCGCCGTAGAAGAGGCAGGGGCGGCCTTCTTTACGAAGGAGGATTAGGGCGTAGGCGAGGAGTTTGAACGAAGGGGAGACGGGGGTCTAGAATGGTGTGGATGTGAGATAGGGCTGGTAAAGAGGAGCTGGCAAGGAGTACGTACGTCCATCATTTGTCCTGGTTGCTGGATATAGACTTTGAGTTAGTGAAACGCAATAATGGATTATGGGGTGATGCTGTACCGTGTCGTGGTTCGCGACGATCGTCTATATTCCGGTCAGCCTTGTTACTCTCATGGAGGGGCCGCTCCTTACCACCGCATGCTCTGGCTTGCACTGTACCAAGGTTCCGTCAAATATCCGCCTCAGATCAGCACCCCTCGTCCGTGAGAGCTTGGAAAATTTCTCCACGAGAGGAACATCATACGCCGAGACCGTATACTGCATATTGTCCAGATAGGAGACCAGCTCCCGTATATTGGCAGTCCAATATTCCCCTATAACATAGAACCCCGGAACCGTCTTTTGAATATTCTCAACAAATGCTCGTTGAAAGCCAGTCGACATGTGCTTCGCCGCATCTAGTCGCATCCCGTCCAGAGACAACTGCTTCGTGATCCAACAGCCCCAGTTGAACGTATCAGCGCGCACGTCAGGGTGGGACAGGTCCAGATCGGCAAACATTAGATAGTCGTAGTTCCCCTTTTCCGTTGAGACGTCGTGCGCCCATTTCTTATCCTGGTTTTCCCCTTCGTCAAGGATAAGGTATATGCCGCCCTGCTTGCTGTTGTCGTCCCAGTCAACACCGGAGAAGTGCTGACTATGATACTTCATGCTGCTGTATGTATTCCCGCGGCCTGCAAAATCGAAGCCAGTCCAGGCAGATATCGACGAGGGCTTAGAGATGGCCACTGTCCGTCCTGGTCACAGTCAGCACGTTTGCACCTCAGCTCCATAGAATATATAAGTACATACGCTCTGGATCAACTTTAACAGCCCGACACATCTCCGGATAATCCGCGCCCGCCTTATGATTAAGCACAGCATCCCAGATAAGCCCTAAGCCGAGCTCCTTCGCCGTTCGTGTCAACTCTTCCAACTCCTCCCTACCGCCCCATTTCGTCTGCCTTGCTCCCTTCTGCTCGAATTCGCCCAGATCATAGAGGTCATAGATGTCATACCCGTTCCCATTGGGATCCATGCCCTTGCAACCCGGCGGAAGCCAAACGGAATCAACTCCGATGGCCTTCAACCCTGGCAGTGCACGCGAAAGCCTGCGCCAGTGCTGGCCATCGGCGGGGACGTGCCATTCGAACCCCTGGAAGATGAGGGTGTTGTCCGGGGCAGTCCATGAAGGGAGTGTCTGAAGACGTTCACGGGATGCTAATTCTACGTTCTGTAAGCATGTTTTGAAGCTTAAAAGGCAGGAGGGACTAACCTTCAATCTGTCTCCATCTCTTTCTGTCGTCGGTTTTCCGGGGGAAGCAGCATGTTAGGAGCGACAACATCGTGCTCCTGGTGGTAGACAATGCCTAGATGGCGCTGGCAAGCTGCTTCAACTTGACCTCTATCGCAGGTAAACTGTGGAGTACCATACGGTTACTGACAGCGTTGAACGTGACAACGGTGAAATACCGACCTTTGCGTATCAACCAATCTCGATGACTAACTGAAAGTCTTAAGATTCATCGGATCCATTCGAATCCGCGGGTCTGTGAAACCTGGACGAAGTGGCGGGTCGGAACTATAGTTATGATTGGTGCGGTTTAGCCCGCTTCCTATTTTTACTCGGTTGCTAGCGCACCTGACGAATCACAGGTTAGAAAAAAAATCTGCTGAACTCCACAGCGATTTTTATTGTTATTTCTACTCTTAGAACACCGGCATTAGTCCAGAAAGAGGTAAATGGTCTCAGTCGGCACTTCAGCGTTGGGGATCGACGTCATAGTACAAATGTGGATACGGCTGCTTCTATGGTCGCCAGAGCGGACAGGCCGAGCTTGAGACTTCAGCCACGACGTGGCGCGGTGACGGGCTGCTATTTTTGAGCGCGAAGCAATCAACGATGTCGATGGTCATACTATGCGCCTGAAAAAGTAAGTAGAGGTAATTTATTGTCATATCTCTCGATGACACCACCATCTTTGAGTTGCCTATTAGCCGTATCACTAAAGAACAAATATATATATATACACAAGAAGCACAGGTCTGATTATGTACCTGGGTATCACTGGCGTGAAATGAAGAGGTAAAAAATAGGAAAAACAGATCAAATCACGCCAAAAGCAGTACGCCCGCTAGCACCGACATAATCATCACTAAGGTAGCATTGGCTTCACCAACCATCCTCCCACCCGAAACGACTGTATCCTTCCCTGTCTCCAACTTCGCTAGACTAACGTTCCCCCCAGCATGTCCACAAAGCCCACTTCCTTCCATCAGGTCTGCCGGGAAGAAAACTCTCGGCTCCCCCTTGGCCATAGGCACATCAAGCTCCCCCGCGCGCTCGCCGCTCCCAACAGTCGTATAATTAACGCAGTGCAACACATCTGTAACCGTGGTGCCGGCATTATAGCTAACCGGCAGCGTCAACGTGTAAGGGTCACCCTTACTGCCCTGACCAGAAAGCAACATAATAATCTGCCGACCCTCAACGCCTTTACTAAATGCCAGCTCGCTTCCGCCGCGATAGAGGGGGACGGTCTGTTCGTCAAGGTAGTCGGAGCCAAGGGAGATGGTGTGCTTGCGGATTTTGTTGAGCGTAGCGATCAGCTTGTACAGTTCGGAATCGGTGTTGTACGCCGACAGCCAGACGGCCTGGCGGTTCTTGGGTGTCCCGTCGCCGGAAAGGTGCTGTTCCTGCCCTTGGTAGATCATGGGGATGCCGTCGAAGAGGATAGTGAAGGTGAGGATGTTTTTGGCGAGCTGTATATGCATGGAACGTCCTCATTTAGTAGTGTTATGATTTCCTTTATTTTATTTTATTTTTTTTTTCTTAATATAGAAAGAGGGCATGAGGCGGCGGTTAGGGAGGGTTACGTACCGCCATGTCATCATTGAAGCTCGGCACGCGCGCAACATCATGGTTTTCGGAAAAGGACACGAGGGTGGTGACATCACGGCAGGAATTCTTCATGTTCTCGACCTGGTGGTACAGCGAGGTTGTGTTCCCTTGGGTAAAGGCGTCCAGCATGGAATAGTAGATTGGGTAGTTGGGCACACTGCCAATGTAGTTCTCTGTGTAGTTGCAGATGATGTCGACTTCGCGTTGGAGGACTTCGCCGGTCACGTACATATCGACGGAGTCACTAAATGTCTTCAGGAACCCGGTGTTGACGTGTTTGGCAGCGTCAATGCGCAGCCCGTCAATCGAGTATGTTTTCACAACATCTTTTGCCCAGCTGATCAGGGTGTCCTGCACGTCTTTATGCTCAGTGTATAGGTCTGGTAGGACAACCTTATTGTCACCGGTTTGGCACCACTGCGCATCATGGTAGTCATTCCAGTCTTTGATCTTGCAATATGGATGGTAGTACTCGCTCTTGTTGAACGGGGTCAACGTCGAATAATCGATGTTTTTAGCAGGGTCCTCTCCGTCCGTCATATACGCCATGTTGTTGATAACCGTGTCCATCATGAGATACATGCCCCGCTCGTGGAGAGCGGCACTCAGATCCAGCAGATCCTGGTGCGTTCCAAAATGGTCGTTTAGACTGTACAGATCGAGCGGCCAGTACCCATGGTACGCCTCGCCGTAGGACACGCGGCCGCCGATATTCTCGATGATGGGAGAAATCATCACCGCGTCAAACCCCATCCCTTGAATGTAATCGAGGTGGTTGATAGTGCCGCGCCAAGTCCCGCCGCAGTACAGACCAGCGGTCGTGTTGCAGGCGTGCGTGGTCGAGCCATCGGTGCGCGCAAACCGGTCTGTCATTGTTTGGTAGATAGAGCGCGCTTTCCATTCTGCAGTGGTGGCGGCGCACGAGATGTTGAGGAGGGAGAGAAGAGTCGTGATCCAGGCCAAGCGCGAGGATGGGAGGATTTTCATTGTGAAGATGTCTGGACCGTGTCGGCCTCGTATAACGCTGTGTCAGATCGCGGGGGCTGCAGGTCTCACCCGCAGATTTGATAAGATAACTGTTCTAGAACGAGTGATGATGGGGATAAGCGAGCGATTTGATGGGAGTACCAATGCTAAGTTACGAAGGGAACATCCCAGAGAAAGAGAGTGGCAATGATAATACAAAGATGGCCGCCGCAATGGCGAACGAGTGACACCGCACGCACGGTGCGGGGGAGAGAGAAGCAAGGGGGTAAAGACCGGATAGTGCCTACAAGCAGGCAGAAACGAGAGATAGGGAACGAAATCTAAAGGAAAGACTGTTGGATGAGGAGAGATTGAAACAGCAAAAGATAACTGGAAGAGCCAAACCCCGGTAAGGGGTCAGGAGCAACCCTAGTTCAGCAACACGGATACCTAGGTAAAAACTTGGCTCTGTTTTTCTGGTCCTACGGATCAAGATCAACGCCATTATTAGCTATTACTCCGGACGTCCGCGTGAGGAATGCCACATGGTATGGTTTCCCCGAGGTCCATGTGGGTAAACGATCCTCCCTCCTGGCCGTTGCTGGGTTCGATCGTTGAACCCAACTAAGTTCGGTACTGACAGTCCCACGCTCTGGGGTATTGTTATGTTCGCCGTTGCAGGCACGGCTGAGCGTCCTGCCGTCCTGCCATCCTGTACTCGAATCATATATATTGAATCAATAGTCTTCCCAATGTAACGTCTTGGCCTATACTGATAGTTGCACACTAGGCCATTGAAGATTGTGACACCCTGGCAGCGCGATAACGCTAATGTGCTGTGCCTGGCCGGGAGTCTGCGGAAGGCAGTGAGAAGCTGCAATCAATGGATAGTGGCCTTGCTGGAGATGAAAGCAAGACAGGAAGTGGACCGGCTGAAGACCGGTTTACATGCAGGCTGGTGGAAAATCATGGTTCGATGACCGACAAAAACCGGTTATGATCGTCTGGGTTCATGGTCAATGGCCGTTGCGCATGATTTCTTTTTGTCCTTTTTTCTTTTTTCTTTTTTTTTTTTTTTTTTTTTTTTTTTTTTTTATCTCTCCTGATTCAGAACTGGACCGCCAGTGGGAGTCCCACTGGAAACTCAGCGGCCGTGGACCGTGACTGAGACTGACCGTGGCAATTCCATGAGGTAATCTTGGAAAGTGCTCGAACGTCGAGTAAATTATAGAGACTTGATCAGGAAGTGGTGTGACACCCAATAAGACCGTGAGAGCCACGGGCGTGGGGGAGAGGCGGTTCCTGTATTGGGAATAAATTGATGTCTCAAAGTGCCGATAATATTGATTGGGCCACTGGTGCCACTGTTGACAACCAAGAACAAGCGAAGCAATTGGGTGGAGATATGTCAACGCTCAGATATCGTATTCTAATTCCTGGGCAGCCGGCCAATTCTTCCCCTTTCTGAGCTAGCCGGTCAGAAGCTTATCAAGCCTCCAGATTGGTGCTTGGCGCATCTACACTTCCGCTTACACGAGAACCGGCGTACTCTTAATGTGACGTGTAGATTGCGGATGACGGAAGAGGCTGGTTGTGAAACGAATATTACATACCCGGAACCGCACGCGGTAATTTGCATTCGGGAGTGCTCCACGAGACGAACCGTGAGATTGACAATACAGCATAGCTGTACTGAGACCAAATGTGGAAACTGAGACACTCTTGCCCTAAAAAGACTATGCCGACCCACTTCCTATCTCGCGCTTCTTGCACAAATCACGCCAGTACCTACAGTAGTGAGTTACAGGGGTATTAAATCTGGAAAAGTCCATAAACGAGCCGTGGAAGAACCTATAAAACCATACAATAATCCATGGACCGTCAAGACCTTCCCGGTGGGGAGAAGACTGGCTGTCAGTCAGCCGTAAACTGTCACAGCCAGTCACAGCCAGGCAGGGCCAGCCTGGCCGAGCAAACGATTTTCAGGGTCGAGGGGTCGAGGCTCTTTTCGGCGGTCAGAGAACCAATGACATATCAGCCGAGACAGCTCAGCTCCACGGCCCCGTCGGGTCTCGTTCTGGCTGGCCGCTCCGTCGGAAGGAACCAACTGTAGGGCTCGCTACCCGACGATACGCCGTAGAGACGGAGGTATGGCCGAGTCCTCGTATTAAAGCTGTGAGGAGATTTTTGCCGTGCGCTGAGCCTCTGACCGGCCAGAGATTTCAGGTGGCCATGCCGTGCACCGTAGCTGGTAATCCATTCAGGTAGATAAAAACCCAGCGGAGATTCTGGCCCCGGCGATTGCAAGAAAGTGTTTCAGCAAAGCCGGTTAGGATTGTAGTTCAATCTGGGAGAACTAGCACTGTCAAGTTGTTTTATTCACCACCTCTCCTCCACAGTGCCACAACGTCAACGACTCACCGACACACCCTAGCCCGGCTACTGTCAACAGGCTACGGCGCATAGTCAGCCTTAGCCTCGTCTCGTCTTGTCTCGTCTATCGGAATCGGGGAGCCCCGTCCTCTAAGAGGATCAAGGTGGACCTCGTGTTTATTCTTAGCAATAGTGCTGCTTCACGTTTCATTCGCTCTTGAGCAGCTCTTATCATAAGGCTCAGCTCTTCGCCAACCTAGCACAGGGGTTTAGTCTCAGAATCTCAGTTTCTCGAAGGTTGCTGCTGCGTTTGGTCTTTTTTTTTTTTCTCTTATCATCTTTTGACATTCGTTTGCTATTGTCCACGCTCGTTACACTCACAGCCAGACGAAGCAGACGGAGTTCATGTGGGCGTCAATATTATAGACTCTTAATTCCGCAGTGCATCTTTCCGCACCCCAGTCGTTCGTTACCTACCGGATCTGCGCGGATCGAGGTGCGATCGAGGCCTCTTTCTCGCTTCATCAGTTGCTATGGGGAGGCTCCAGCTCTCCAGCGGGCTGAAGGCCGTCGCCCTGCTCACATTCGCAGCGACAACAGCATGCTGGCCATACGACGAGTCCCTCGTTGACTACAACGTTAACACGAATAAGTCGGCCACAAACCCCGCCGACTACTGGGGAGAATGGTCGGGTCACAAGTACCACCCGTCGCCAGAGAACTGGCGGTTTCCGTTTTACACACTCTTCATGGACAGATTCGTGAATGGGGATCCAACAAATGATAACATCAACGGGACCACGTTTGAGCACGATCTCAATTCAAATCAGATGCGTCATGGCGGTGATGTCGCCGGGCTGGTTGATACGCTGGATTACTTGCAAGGGATGGGGATCAAGGTGCGTTGCCGCTGTTATTCGTGAATGACTGGTCAAGATATAGCTGCATGCTAACGATGCGATAGGGATTGTACCTTGCTGGAACGCCGCTCATGAACCAGCCCTGGGGTTCGGATGGGTATTCGGCGCTTGACACTACCCTTCTCGACCAGCACTTTGGCACGATCCAGGTCTGGCGCGACGCCATCACCGAAATCCACAAACGGGGGATGTACGTTCTCTTCGACAACACGATCGCTACGTGAGTACCTCGCCTCCCTGCGTTTTGCAATCATTTTGTAAAGAACCTAAGCCTGACACTAAACTACTGCAGCCTCGGTGATCTCATCGGTTTTGAAGGCCATCTCAACGACACCACGCCCTTCTCCGAGAAAGAACACAAGGCCCTCTGGAAGTCCAACAGACGGTACGTCGATTTCGATATTGGCAACACCTACAACGCCACCTGTGATTACCCGCGCTTCTGGTACGAGAATGGGATGCCAGTCAATGAGTCCATGACCGCGGGCCTCGTCGGGTGCTATGACAGCGACTTTGACCAGTACGGTGACATTGAAGCGTTCGGCGTCTGGCCAGACTGGAAGCGTCAGTTGGCAAAATTTGCGTCCGTCCAGGATCGGTTGAGAGAATGGTATCCTCCTGTACGTGAACGGCTGATCCGACACACCTGCATGATCATTGCCTCCTTTGATATCGACGGGATCCGGTACGACAAGGCGACCCAAGCGACTGTCGATGCGTTGGGGGACATGTCCAAGGCGTACCGGGAATGCGCACGGGCTGTCGGCAAGGAGAACTTCTTCATTGCGGGTGAGATCACAGGAGGCAACACGTTTGGGTCTATCTATCTCGGACGAGGACGGCAGTCGAACCAGGTCGATTCGGTGGGGAATATCTACGACGCCATGAAACTGACAAACGAGTCGGATCCGCAGCTGTTCCTGCGCGAGGTCGGCCACGAGGCTATAGACGCCGGCGCATTCCATTACTCAACTTACCGTGCCCTGACCCGCTTCCTGGGAATGGACGGGCAGCTGGAGGCCGGTTATGACGTCCCCCTTGACTGGGTGCAGGCATGGGGAAACATGACTGTGACCAACGACCTGATCAACGCCAACACGGGCAAGTTCGATCCCCGCCACATGTACGGCGTGACGAACCAGGATGTCTTCCGCTGGCCGGCAATCGAGTGGGGTGTTGAGAGGCAGATGCTGGGCTCGTTTATCACCACGCTGCTGCTGCCGGGCATCCCGCTGCTGCTTTGGGGAGAGGAGCAGGCGTTCTACGTGCTCGATGCGACGGCGTCAAACTACATCTATGGACGACAGGCCATGTCGTCTGCGACCGCGTGGAAGACGCACGGCTGCTTCTCACTCGAATCGAGCCAGTACTACCAGTGGCCGCTTGTGGCCGCACTCGACGGCTGCAACGACGAGACGGTCACCCACGACCACCGGGACCCGAGCCACCCGGTGCGCAACATCATCAAGCACATGTACCAGATGCGCGAGCAGTACCCGATGCTCAACGATGGGTTCATCATCGAGACCCTTTCTAAGAAGACGGAACCTGTCTACTACCCCGGTTCCAACGGGACCGAGACCGAGACAGGCATGTGGTCGGTCCGCCGTGACAGGAACGAAGAGACCCAGGACTTTGGCTCGAGTGACGACAACGAGCCCATCTGGCTAGTCTATAGCAACATGAACCGCACGCACGACTACACATTTGACTGCTCCGACAACGACACGGCCCTCATTGCCGCCTTCCCCTCCGGCACCAAGGTCAGGAACCTCTTCCACCCGTATGACACGCTGACCCTTGGCGACGGGCCCAAGGAAATGGCCGTTGGCAACTCGACTGAGCTGGTAGGCTGCTTACCAAACCTGACGCTGAGCCGGTACGAGTTCCGTGCCTATGTCAAGGACGAGCTGTGGAAGAAGCCCCGGCCGATGATCACCAAGTTCCAACCCGGCGACGACGAGGCCAACGGCCACGACAGCCCGCTGCGCTCGACCGTCGCTCCAGATGCGTCCGAGACGGTGCGGTTGACGCTGCAGTTTTCTGAGGCGATGGGCTGCGATTCTGTCACAGACTCCATCTCATTTAACTCGTCCACCGAAACCGGCAAGATGCCCTCGATCGACGCCTCCACTGTCCAGTGCGGGAATATCTCTGAAGTCGCCAACAGCAACGTCACCGGGCACATCCCCGGTAAGTGGCAGTGGGCTGCAGATCTGACGGGGGTGTACAACGGCATCCACCGGGTCACCGTCAACAACGCCAGCAACGCCGACGGAGACGACTCCACCCACGCAGTCGACCACTTCCTCTTCCGGATTGGGCAGATCGACAACCCGATGGTCTTCACCTCTGCCAACTACTCCAGCAGTCTGTTGCATGAGAAGGAGGACGGCACCTTCTATATCCAACACCATGCCGCCGGTGCCGACAAGTACCGCTACTCGACGAATTGGGGCACCACGTTCTCTGACTGGAAGACGTACAAGGGAGGTAACGACACGATCACCATGCTTCCCTGGAACGGCACTAAAGCGCAGGAATGGGAGGGACATCACGTCCGCGTCGAGTACTGGTCCCGCTGGACCGGCAGCAGCAGCCACGTTCAGGAAGGCGATTCCGGCTGGAAGTACAAGACGCCGCGTCGCTTCCCACATGTCTTCTTCAACGGGCCCTACAACCAGTACGGGTACGACGGGGGTCTAGACAACCAGATCGAGCTGGACGCGGGCACCGGCGGCGACGGATACTGGAAGTACCACTTCACCTCGGAGTGGCCTGCCGTCGGGCAGGTGAACGTCTGGGGCATCAATCCGGATGGCGAGCCGGATCAGAGCTGGGTGATGGGCGACGTGGACGGGGACAAGGTGCTCGACCGCATGCCGCCAAGCGCGCTCTCTGCTACGCTGATCAACATCACCGATCACCCAACGCACCCCTATATCTCGTGGAAGCTGTACATCAACGACGCGACGATGCGGTACTACCTCATCCCCGCTGGCCACCAGAGCGGGCAGATCGCCATGTTCGTCCTCTTCTGGATCATCCCTCTCCTGTCCGGCTCTGCCTGCGTCTATATCTTCATGAAGTCCTTCTACAAGGTCAAATTCAACGAGATCGGCGCTGCCGGCGCAAGCACGGAAATGAAGTCACTTGTCCCGCTTGCTCTCCGTCGACGCATGAAGCAGCTCGCCTCTGGAAATGGCAAAAATGGTCCGTCATTCAACCCGCTCGTGCGCCTTGCTGAAAAGTCCGGCTTCATGCAGAGCACGACTGCGTTGGCCGGTGCGGCCTCGGGCAAGAGACGCATGGTCCTGATCGCGACCATGGAATACGACATCGAAGACTGGGGGATCAAGATCAAGATTGGTGGTCTGGGAGTGATGGCCCAGCTGATGGGCAAAACACTCGGCCACCAGGACCTTATCTGGGTGGTGCCTTGCGTCGGGGGCGTGGACTATCCTGTTGATACCCCTGCGGAACCCATGACGGTCACCATCCTGGGTCAGGCATACCAGGTGAACGTGCAGTACCACGTTCTGAAGAATATCACGTACGTCTTGCTTGACGCGCCCGTCTTCCGCCAGCAGACCAAGTCGGAGCCGTACCCAGCGCGCATGGATGACTTGGACTCTGCAGTGTATTACTCCGCATGGAACCAGTGTATCGCAGAGGCGATCAAACGGTTCCCTGTTGATTTGTACCATATTAACGATTATCACGGCTCTGTCGCGCCGCTGTACCTGCTACCAGGCACCATCCCCGCCTGTCTGTCGCTTCACAATGCCGAGTTTCAGGGTCTATGGCCGATGCGAACACAGAAGGAGAAAGAGGAGGTCTGTTCCGTGTTCAACCTGGATGTTGAGGTCGTCCGCAACTACGTGCAGTTCGGTGAGGTGTTCAACCTCCTCCACGCAGGAGCGAGCTATCTCCGCGTTCACCAACAGGGCTTTGGTGCCGTCGGTGTCTCAAAGAAGTACGGCAAGCGTTCATATGCTCGGTACCCGATCTTCTGGGGCCTGCGCAAGATCGGAAATCTGCCAAACCCCGATCCGTCTGATGTGGGCGAGTGGACGAAGGAGGACAGCCTGATCAAAGACGAAGACATCAAGGTGGATCCCGAGTTTGAAGCAGGCCGCGCTGAGCTCAAGAGACAGGCACAGGAGTGGGCTGGGCTGGACCAGAACCCTGACGCCGATCTTCTGGTCTTCGTCGGTCGTTGGTCCATGCAGAAGGGTGTTGACCTTATCGCAGACGTTATGCCCGCAGTCCTTGAAGCACGACCAAATGTGCAGCTCATCTGTGTTGGACCTGTTATCGACCTCTATGGCCGCTTCGCGGCGCTCAAGCTCGACCGCATGATGAAGGTGTATCCCGGACGCGTCTTCTCACGACCTGAATTCACTGCCCTGCCGCCGTATATCTTCTCCGGCGCGGAATTTGCGCTCATCCCCTCCCGTGACGAACCATTTGGCCTGGTCGCCGTCGAGTTTGGCCGAAAAGGTGCGCTCGGCATTGGAGCCCGTGTTGGTGGACTGGGACAGATGCCTGGATGGTGGTACAATGTCGAATCGGTCTCGACATCCCATCTCCTTATGCAGTTCAAGCTCGCTATTGAGGCTGCCCTTTCGTCCAAGATTGAGACACGCGCTATGATGCGTGCTCGCTCTGCTAAACAACGCTTCCCTGTCGCGCAGTGGGTAGAAGATCTGGAGATCCTACAGTCGACCGCTATCCAGGTTCATGAGAAGGAGGTTGCCCGCGGCCATGCAGGCGGCCGCCCAATGACACCGATGACGGCCTCTGGAGCTACGACGCCCAGCGGAATGATGACGCCCACTACAGGATCCCGTGGCTTCAAGCCTTTGTCCCAGGGCGTCGGCATGGGCCTCTCGGTGCCGCACTCCCGGGAGAGCAGCTATTCGAACCTCAACCGATTGAGCGAGTATGTTGCGCAAAAGACCCCGGGCGACTCTCAGCCGCGAGAATCGTCCGGTCTGCAGCGCTCGCTCTCGCTCGGTGTCCGGTCTGGTCCTGGCCATCGTGGTCGTGCGCGCAAGCAGAAACCCGGCGCGGACAACATCCCGGAGGGCAACGAGGACGGCAGCAGCAGCAGCGATACTGAGTCTATCCCTGACTACTACGATGACGAGTACACCCTCACCCCGGCTCAGATTGAAGAAAGTAGACGGGCTCAGGCAACCCGTTCCATATCCTTCAGCCCCGAGACACTCCAGCCACCCCGATCTCCCCTGCCCGTACCTCCCATGAGTCCCGGGACGCCACCGTCGGCCGAGCAGACACTGCTGCCTCCGCCAAAACCCTTCGCTGCCGCTGACGCTGGAAACCGACTTAGTAGTGCATCAGTGTTATCCCTAGACTCGGTCGTGGGTGGGAAGAAGGACTTTAAGCTCCAAAAGGTCGACCCCTTCTTTACCGACAGCAACGGCGAGTATGCTCGGAACTTCGAACAGCAGCTCGAGAACCTCAACGGCTCTAACTCCGAGTCACAGCTGTGTATCGAGGAGTTCCTGGTCAAGTCGGAACGCCGCTGGTTCAACAAGTTCCGTGATGCAAGGCTGGGTCGTCTGCGCTCGCCCACACCGTCTGTCTTCCGCGACAACCACAGTCACGGCCGTGGCTCGCCCGATGGATCTATGTATGTGGACGAGGCAGGCCACCGTAATAGTGGCGATGCCGTGCACGACAACGGCTCAGATGACACAGACGATGAGTTCCTCCTGGGCAAAGACTACGTGCCTCCCACGGGCCTGAAGAAATGGATGCAGATCAAGATCGGCGACTGGCCGGTGTACACCCTCTTCCTCGCATTGGGCCAGATCATCGCTGCAAACTCCTACCAGATCACGCTGCTGACAGGTGAAGTCGGCCAAACAGCCGAGAAACTGTACGGAATTGCCACAACCTATGCCATAACCTCAGCCCTCTGGTGGCTCGTCTTCCGGTACTTCAAATCCATCGTCTGCCTCTCCACCCCCTGGTTCCTGTATGGAATTGCGTTCCTCTTCATTGGCTCCGCGCACTTTGAATCCGACTCATTCACCCGCGGCTGGATCCAGAATGTCGGCAGCGGCTTCTATGCAGCGGCTTCCTCGAGCGGATCCATCTTCTTTGCGCTAAACTTCGGTGATGAGGGCGGCGCACCGGTGAGCAAGTGGATTTTCCGTGCATGTGTGATTCAGGGCATTCAGCAGGTTTATGTCATTGTGCTCTGGTACTGGGGTTCGACGATGGCATACCAGTCCAGCCAGGGTCTACTCACGGCGGATAACAAGATCTCGAATACGTGGAAGATGACGTACGTCCAAAACAACCCTAACTTTCCCCTAAGCAATATACAGGAGAACTCGCTAACAAACTGATACAGCGCCATTTGCTACCCGATCGCCATGTTACTCTGGGCCATCGGCCTCCTGCTGATCTTCGGCCTACCAAACTACTACCGCCAGAAACCTGGCAAAGTACCCTCCTTCTACAAATCCCTTTTCAGACGCAAGATCGTGCTCTGGAACTTCGTCGCCGTCATCCTACAGAACTTCTTCCTGTCTGCCCCCTACGGCCGCAACTGGAGTTTCCTCTGGACATCCTCCCACACAAAACCCTGGCAAATTGTCATCCTGTGTGTCATATTCTTTGGTCTTCTGTGGTGTGCGTTCCTTTACATCGTCGCTGTCCTTTCGAAGCAGCACTCCTGGTTCCTGCCAGTCTTCGCATGCGGCCTCGGCGCCCCCCGCTTCCTGCAAATCTGGTGGGGTGTTTCCGGCATCGGATATTACCTTCCTTGGGTTGCCGGAGGGTATACTGGCGGCGCACTAGTGAGTCGGAGTATCTGGTTGTGGCTGGGTGTGCTAGATTCAATTCAGGGGTTAGGGTTCGGAATCATTCTCCTCCAGACTCTGACCCGGATGCATATGTGCTTTACGTTGATCGTCAGCCAGGTCCTGGGATCTATAGCAACGATCGTTGCGAGGGCGTGTGCTCCAAATAATGTTGGCCCGGGACCTGTGAGTCCTGATATCACGAAGGGAGCGGGCGAACTGGCGAACGCCTGGTTCTGGGTTGCACTGTTCTGTCAGTTGCTTGTCTGTGCTGGGTTCTTGCTGTTTTTCCGCAAGGAGCAACTTGCGAAGCCTTAAGGGCAGATAATCATAATGTTCTTTTTTTGTATACAGTGGCTCATTGGGGCGTTGCTGACATTCCTTGTTCTACAATTTTCTTTTCTGCATTGTTGTTTCACGGATTTTATGTATTGTATGTATATAGACATGGCTGGTTGGCTGCCCAGTGAGGTAGTCGAGACCCCATCATACATTAATCAGAGACTCAAGAAATATGATTCATGCTAATGTTGACAATGTATATTCTTGATTTTCGGCTTAGCAACTGTGGTTTGGTAAATTGGCTAGAACGGCTCGCGTAGGAAACAGGTATGCTATACTGCAACCGTAATTGAACCTTTGGCTATTGCACTGGGTCTATGTACGATATCTATATAGCATTTATTGACATTAACATGCGATTTTGTACTATTGCAAGGCTTGATATATTTGGGGAATGACCCCCTCTTGGATTAAGTACCAAGCTTATCAACTACCTACCCTCATCAATACAGCCTTCTCAATTGGGTGCTTTGTTAGCAGATGTTGCAACAAGAATATGAGGACCTTTGTAAACCAATACTAATCCTATGTCCGTAACACATATAATTAGATGATTTCTATAATGCTTTATTCATCCTTGTTTCTTTGGGTCTTTGGTCTAGTACATCAGTTGCCTACGCGCTTTGTTAAATAATCGCCCCCAAGAGCATTTATTTACCTGTTTGTCTGCAGTAGAAGTACATGATCATGGCTCCCATCAATGTGGTGATTTCACAACTTCATTTCATGCACCATCATTCAACACATTGGCAACTCGCACCTGACACATCATGGAGTTCCTACTAATAAAACATGGATGATCTAGTAGATCCTCCACAAAACCGCCTGATCGTGGACATTGCCGTTGCAACTCATCTCACCCATCGCCCCAACGAGTCCATCCTTGTTACCAAACTGTGCAATTGCGTCGTTGATAATATCAATGACATCTTGTCCTCCATCAACAAAGTTGACGTTGCCGTCAACCTTCGTAGCCTCCACGCCAAAGTGACAGGATGCATGAGAAGCAATCTCGCGCTGGTTCTTGCCGGCAACTTGGGTTCTCCATTCAGTACCGCCGTCATCCTGGATATTCAGTAGAATTTGGCGGCAGTCCTTGATTTTGGGCGATGCGTCACTGGTCTGGTCCACAAATGTCGACTTCCCGCAATCGTCCTTGCCGGCTGGGATATCGCAGGGGTAGTGTGGTGTAGCGTTCGGGTTGCTCTGTGTTTTCCAAGATTGAAAAGCGCGCTCGGCGCTGCAAACGGGAATACTCATATAGCCTGGGGCTGTCACGTCGAGGTTTGTGGGGTCCGTTATGACCTCGTCGTTAGTCGGGTCTCCATCACCAGGCTTCGCAGTGTTCTCCCTCCCATGTTTAATCCAGGTGCGGACCGAGCCCGTCACCAGGCCTTCCTTTGTGATGCCATAGTAGTTACTACCGCTTGTGATATACTCGAGGCCTGTCGGTGCGGAAGACGTGTTATCGCGGCATATTGTCTGGCAGGGGCCTGAGTCCGTCAAATGAACACAGGGACATTCCCTTGCATCACCATCTGGATATGCAAGGTAGTGTTGGTATTCGCCAACGCAGACGTCAGTTGCATTCTGAGTATCCTCGTCGAACCACTTGCTGATATCTTTGGATTCACCACAGCGGTGACCCGCATCAATGATGAAGGTGTAGGACCCAGATTGACGCCACAGGGCTGGAATGATGTAACCAGTGATACACTTTACAATGTTGGTGCGTAATTCGTCTGCAGCATTTTCCTTCACCTTTTCTTCGTCACCATCTGGCGGGTCACCGGTCGCGTTTCCAGGGATCAACTTTCCGTCGGAGATGATATCGGTGAGAGTCTTGATTGACTCCGGGCTTCCGTCAAAAAGGTTTGTGAGAACAATAAAAGTGACACTGTCCCAGCCAGCGATGACCTGGCCCATGTGGGCTGAGAAGGCATCTTGCGTCTCGACGTCCCAGCCGGCCTTGCCGGGTCAGGCAACATGTCCTTGGCGATGGTTGTACTTTGTCCCATGAGTGTCATAGCGGTATCCTTCGCATCCTCAATTGCGGTGCTTCCCTTGTTGATGAACCAATCTTTGTTCCTCAGCAATCTGTTGAAGTACGGCGCGATGGTCCCCAGGGCCCCCAGGGTAAGCATGTCAATCAGCAGCAACAGCCAGTCCTGGTCATCCTCTGGTGGGATGGGTGCAAACTTGTTCTCCATATCCTTGAGCGCCGCGCTGACCTGGGTAAACGCCTGCCACAGGGCGTCATGGTAGTTCTTGTACATCTCATGGATAGTCGCCAGCGAGTTCCAGATCAGCTGGCACGCAGGGCCGGAGGTAGCACTGTCTGGCCCCTTCTCACACTCCAGCCTGCTACAGCTTTCCGAGAGCAGATTACCACAGTCCATGTGCGCACCGAAATGAGTGGTCATTTCGACTGAGTCATGGATGGAAACTAATACCATTTGGTTCGTCGGTGTCAGATTCGAATAACATCTGCCCATGCGGCATTAGCGCCTAGTTCCGTCCACCGGTCCGACGGGGTGTAGTAGGCAAACTTCACGACCCGGTCGTCCTCGCAGTCAAAGTCGGTCCAGTTACCGTTGCGCGATGTGTCAGCCTTGGGATTTTCACCAGTTTTTATTGCAGCCTTGAATTGTGTCCACGTTGACAATGGTGGGGGCCAGCGTGGTACGTCTGCAGATCACTGGCCCAGTCTGAGGTACCTCCCAAACCCCAAGCTGCGTAGAGGGATGTGCGCGCCTTCTTGGTTGAGGCACTCTTGTACCCTGCCCATTCGTCTATCATAGATGAGGATATCACTGTTGCTGCTGGTATCGATGAAGCTCTTCACGACTCGGAAAGAATCCTCCATGATGTCTGCAATCTCAGCATCGGCAGGATACCCAGCTGTGCCCATGCACCTGCCCTTCTTTGCGTTGGAATTCAGGCGGTCTCCGGTGTACTGGCACTCTGGGCCCCAGCAACTTGGATCGGCCATTTTGAAGGATCGTCCGTAACTTGTGACACCGACGACGACCTTCTCTCCAGGTATGCCTGATTTGGTGATCATAGCAAGTGACTGTCTGGTTTCGGTGAGGTTGACCTGGCTGCGCAGACAGTTCCCATTGTCGCAGTCTTCCTGAGAGTTGCTGTTATGCGCATCCCACTGCCCGTGGAGATCGTATGTCATGTAGACAATATAGTCAACAACCTTGGCAATTTGGCTGATAGGGAACTGTTTTAAATACCAGTATCAAGATGGAGCGGCAATAGACACAGACTTTACAGGCAGCAAGTTCTTGAACATTCTTGAACACGACAAGAAAGGCCAGGTAGTTGGGGCCTTCTTCCTCGGTACCAGGGTCGAAGTCGGGAAGGTCAGGGGCACCAGTATATTCCCAGTCGCTATCCACGCCGTCGAGGTCGTTTTCCTTGATAAAGTTGGCAATATTCGTTGCCATTGTGAACCTGTTGCGGGTAGAACGCCGTTGCGGAAGATTTGGTATGTCGCAGCGCCAGTTGAGAAATCCCACCCACCAAACGAGAGAGTCCGCTTGACGCCGGTAAGGCGCTTGAATTCACCAAAATTGTACGTTGAAAACTCATCACCAACATCGACCTCCCAAGTATCGGAAAGAAAGCCAAACCCTAAGTGGAGTTGCGTGTACTTGGACGTGTCAATCTGCGAGGCATCCTGGAACAGGCAGTCTCTGCTCATACAGTAGCCTTCATAATAGGCAATCTTGATACCGCCAGATCCACAACCCTTCACAACATCCATGCCACAGTTGGAAATACGCCCGTAGGTGCCTTCCTTCGCAGTTCCCGAAGCACCAGTGTTGGTGTCAATGCAGGAATCCCTGGTGATACCGCACTGTCCTCAGATGTTGCAGCAGGCGTTCAATGGGCACGGGTTAATGTCAGCAATATCAGAGCCGTCAGTCGGCGGAGTGGTCCCTGGTACCTGAGGACCGCACTTTGCATTCGCAATCTCCGCAGGGAACGGCGGAGTGCCCTCGCTCAGGCGAATAATAGTCTCCGCAAACAACGGATCGCAACCGCCGAAACCCCAAGTGTTCTTGTTGAACTCTTCAATGTCTTCACTTTCGGACTGTACTCGGTGGGAATGTTGTCGCAGTTGTCGTCGACTTGGACCCTGTAAATACTGCACGAGCCGTCTGCGTTGGGCTTGAGTGCGAAATCGGGGAGATCTCCCTCGGAGCAGCAAACATGCTTCCTAGGCTTCAGGTTAGAGCAGAAGTCCGAGCCTGGATTGTACTTGGTGAAGTCAGCTGGGGAGATGCCACATTGACGGCAAGTTCCGGACAGCCATTGCCCATGTCGACCTGGACGGTAGAACATTTCCCATCCGCGCGGGTGATCAGGCGACGAGCCCCGATGGTGGAATTGGTCGTGGTGTTAGTCTGCAAAAGAGGTTTATCGAACTTGGTTGTGCCGGTGAAGTTGGTGGACTCCGCAAACGACAGACAAGTGCCGTTAGCCCAGGTCTTGATGGCGTTCTTGATCGGGGCAAAAGTACCATTGCTGGTTGCCATGATACCGAAGACGTGCGTGCTGTCATAGCCCGGCCCGCAAAGCTGCATAGCCAAGCTCGGCGCTGAGATCTCAAGACTGTCAGAGTTATCCTCGAACAGCTTAAGCGCCGATTCGCCGAGTCCCTGATTCAACAATTCCTTACCGATGTACAGCCCGATCATCGCCTGGCCAGACTGGCCATAGATGGTGAAGGGCCTATCGATAGCTCCATGACCGCGCTCGGCATACTCCCTCAACTGCCTAACAAGGGAGCCAATTCCGCCGCTCGCCAGGCCAAACCCCTCTTTCCACCACCCCAACTGGTACTCTACCTTGACTTCCTGGGCAGCCGCACTCTGTACAGATGAGGCAGGAATGTCCATGAAATCTAACCCATACGACGAGCACGCCTGGATCCGGTCCGTGGTACCCTTATCGTCCACGTCGTCGTACAGCCCAAAATTGTAAAACATTGTCTCTTTGCATCTTCTGATCTGCTTGAAGTTCGGGAGACGGACCAGTTTCTGGTATCTGCACCGGAGACGTCGCAGCGTTCTGGGCACAAGGATGCACCGCGGTACCCTGGGCTTGCACCTATGCGGACATCGGGGGTTGCACCTGCAATAGCTGGTGCCGCAGAGAGCAGGAGGCCTGCCGCCGCGGTGAGCCAGGTCAAGGCCAGCATGGTGTGTGGCCCCGAGAGGGGAAAAAAGGCAAAAAGGGAAAGAAAGAATGGGAAGGAAAAGAATTGAGTCAAGAAAAGAGAGTATAGTTTTGAAATGAGGGTAAAGAACGTGAAGATCACAGGGCAGTGATTTGCTGATTGTATAGGACATAGGCGCCATGTATATGACCTTTACAAAACACCCTCGCATCTTTCCGATCCAACTATCCTCAGTCAACCTGGGAGAGAGCCTTGTGCCAATTTCGGTCGCCTTCATTTAATCTTCCATTAAGATTAGCGTCGACGTGAGTCAGACCATCCCACTTCACTTCGCACTTGTACACACTCTTACAAGCTCGATTCGCTAAGCCCATTGTGCCCTTTGAAGACAATTAGCCAACAAATTTTGGCGAAACATCCTTCAAATGCTGGACAAGCCGTGATTTCACCGGTGACATTTAAAAGAAGAAAGCCATGAAAAGGAGGTTCCTCCTTACTAATCAATGTCCAGCACCTCGCTCGTTTGTGTATCTGTTTGATGCCTTATACCGCTTGTATGGCAAGGATATCTCCTGTATAGCGAGAACCTTCTTTTTAAGCGTTTGAAAGGTATAAATTGACTATACAGACCGTAGTTAGGAGAAAAAGACCTTCAATTCAATCGTTCGTTATAGATATTGATTACAACCAAATTTGACGCTAGCAACCACCTCAACTTCTGCGGTTAGGGTCGCTAGGGCTAGGCTTTGGCACTTGTCCAATGCGAACCAGATTACAGGGACAAAGGGTACCTGCCAAGACCTTGGCACAGTGCCAAGCTTTGTCCCTGCGGCGGGAGGCACACTGCAGTGTTGCATTCTCTCGCTGTTGGCTTGCTTATTGCACGGGCTTAGCGAGCTTGGGATTATCGCGCCCAGAATGTCCCTGACTTAGGGAGTTGGACAGGAACAGAGGAATTACAGTACCATATTTACGGTTGAACTCAGCGCAGAGAAATCATGAATTCTGGACTAGGAAGCGCCTAGTGTGTTACGCCACTACATAATAAACACTTCAATAAGCCCGCAAGGCCCAACAATCTGTAAGTGGCGGCCCTGCTTCTATGCTTCGCTCGCTTATTGACTGGAAATTACTCAATACTCCCTTACCTAACCCGATTAGGATATAAAATTGCACTGCACACACACGGAAAAGACTAGGGATTCAAACTTTAGTGGTACACCTGAGGCTCGGTTGCATGATGCATCAGCTTCAGCAACCAATCGATGAGGAATGCTAATATGCTTCACCGACCAGGAGATGAAGCGGCTGTATACTTATGTGGGTATTCTGTAGTTATACAGTTACCCAGACAGGCAAATCACAAGGGCATCCCGATTAATACAAACATTCTTCGTGGACACCCAAGGATATGAATCTAGACTTGCAAGTATATTAACCTCTGGGGGATATTCAACTATTCGGCCTTCACACTCCGGTATCCACTTCATTGCGCTAGTCTTTTACCACAAGAAAACAGGCCTAGTAATATAACAACTAACCGGGGTTTTTGGAGGTTCGACGACACCAAATGTAGTGGCAAAGAAAATGAGCCGCAACATATGGGTGGGGAGGTGTATTGGGATACAGGCCGGAAGGCACGGCGCACGTCTGCCTGTTGCGGATGACTATATAAACCTTTACTGAAACCGTGGTAGCTGAAAGATCTCCCCGTACTGATGCAGCTTTCCACGTGGTATTCGATTAGCCCATCTGCCCTTAACAAGGCGTCGCTAAACAATATATCAAGTTGCTTACAGAGTCAAAGCCCACGACCCTCAAATGCAGCTCACCCATTTCGTCGCCGCTGGACTCGCTCCCGCCTTAGTCTCCGCGTTCTCTCGCCGCGTCGTCGACTGCACGTTTTCTGTGCCCGCTTCTGCGGGAGATACGTGCGAGACATTGGCGGGAAGTTGGGGCCTGGACGTCGAAACTCTACAGCAGCTGAACCCCGGCATTACCTGTCCTGATCTCGATACGAGCAAGACATACTGTGTTATCGGCACTGTGACTGATGAACCGGGAACAACGCTGACGACGAGTTCGTGGAAATCTACTACGACCACGACCACCACTACCACCACGAAGTCAACCACAACCACCACCACGACAGCTCCCAGCAACTCGCCCACTATGCCTGGATTTGTCAATAATTGTGATGGCTTCTACAAAGTCTCTTCCGGCGACCAGTGCGATACCATCGCCAAGGCCCATGGTATTACGACGGCACAGCTATTGAGCTGGAATAATGAGATAAATGACAGTATGCCACCTGCATCCCTTACCTGCATTGATTCTTGAGGCAATAGCTGACCTCCTTCGTCTGTTCCTAGGCTGCTCCAACCTCTGGATGGACTACTATATCTGCGTCCACGTTCCCGGCACGACCACTTCATCCAGTTCCCCCGAGCTAACTAAGGACCCCTCGGGTCCTACGCCCCAGCTTCCAGGAAGCGCGGATAACTGTGATGGATTTTACCAGGTTTCCTCGAGTGACAGCTGCGATAGCATCGCCAGGGCAAACGGTATCTCGACCACACAGTTCAAGGAATGGAGCACCGCGATTGACGAGAGTACGGCCCTCTCTTCCTTCTCTTTTTTCTCCCTCTTCTCTCTCTTCTCTCCCTTTCACTCATTTAGTTTTAACTCTTTGTTAATGTGACAAACCCCTTAATAGACTGCACGAACCTCTGGCTCGACCACTACGTCTGCGTGCACGTTCCCGGCGCCACAACTAGCACAACCACCTCCTTGTCTCCGGAACTCACATCCGGCCCGACACCGCAGATGCCTGGCGTTGTGTCAAACTGCAAATCCTACCACCTGATTGCGGACGGAGACAGCTGCTGGAGTATTTACACGGCCGCGGGAATCACGCTTGCGCAGCTGCGTCAGTGGAATACACAGCTTGATGCTTCCTGCTCGAACCTCTGGCTTGGGTATTATATCTGCATTGGGGTTTGAGCGCCAGATTGGTTTTAAATGTACGTAGGCGTAATAACGGTGTGAGGGCCAGAGGGGATGTGGGCTTGATATAACCACGATATTATTAGCCCTATCCAAAAGCATAATACTGTATCTGGATATCTGGCTACTATAGCTTTGATCTCTGATGGACCGCTATCTAGTCTGCAGTATGTACACGTTAATCTAATATACAAGCGCGATCCAGCTTAGTTGCGATCCGCAGTCCCGCAGCAGGCCGCAACCCACTGCGGCAGCTGGGAGGGATGCGTAAATGGGCCCGCCGGATTCTGATTATTTCAATGTTCCTCAAATGACGATTAGTTGGTCATGGCGCAGTCACACAGGTTGGCTCGGGGAGTTTATGATGGTTCAGATCTTGTGTCACGAGAGAAGTGACTTCTGCAGTTCGTTGTATAATGACTATGAGTGCCGTCCAACTTATTTGTTGGCTTGGAGAAGAGATATGGTTTGAAGACCAAAAGCCTCTGATGAAGTGTCCGCTACTAATTCTTGCTAATCCATCACTGAGAGACATGGTCCTTACGATAATCAACACCCATCAAACCTGGCCTCCCGCGGAATCTTCAAACTAGCCAATCCATGACTCTGAGTCTTCTCAACAGCACCACAAACGCCAGGGAAGCACAACTGCATGCGAGATACGATGGTGGCAGCAGACACAGTCCCCTGCACTCCATCTGGTATGTAGGCCATGACTAAATAATGGCCGTTGAGTTCGCCGAGCTCGTAGGCATTCAGATCAGTCATCTGCTGGGATGGGTTGTGGATCTATTCGAGCATGGCCTCGACAGCTGCAGCCTCCATAGGTAAGGCACAGACCCACGCGATCATGCATTCATCGAGCTATAGGGTAGCCATCTTCGGTATAGAAGGAACCAGAGAGAAAAGTGGAGCCAAAACCAAAATATACACTCTAAGTAGGGGAAGAACCCAATCACAGCGCCTGATGAAGTAAATGAACAACTGAAAAGGAGAGGGGTAACTGTACTGAGGCGCCCTCCTGACTCACTCCGCCTGCCAATTGTATGAATTCTCATATGATGCCGGGAGTTTGCAGAGTGTAGGTGACTTCCCAAGGTAAAGCTTCATACGGTACTCTTTTAGTCTGTACAGCTCGAATTAACTACCTACGGCAGACATGGTCTAGTCGCCAGCTGTGGCGCTAAGGAAGAGCCAAAGAGTGGGAATAGGCAAGTTAAACCTGAAATCCCCTGCAGGACTGAAAAATCTTGTGCAATCTATGAGATTAATGGTCACGTTTCCACGTAAACATGACATCACGCCTGGCTAGGTCGGCAACAAGTGCAAGGCGTGCTAGAGCAGCTTTAAAACACCAGGCCATCCGAGATCTACATTCAAACTCTCACAATGAAACAGAGATTTATTCAGATATAACAAGAAAGAAGACGAGTCACGTAGCGGGATAGACGTACTCAAGAAAAAGCAAGATGCAATCTGTTCTCCAGCCTATTATCGGCCCCAAGAAGACGGTCGAAGATCTTTCCGGCCGTGTTGCAATAATAACGGGCGGCGCGTTTGGCATAGGGTGAGCCTCTGGCCCCTAAAGTAGATTTATGCTGATAAACTGCCAGCTATGAGATCTCCCGGACGTTTGTGCTGAACGGCGCCCGCGTCATCATGGTCAACCGCAAGGAGGACCAAGGGCAAGAAGCGATCGACAAGATCAAGGAGGAAGCCGGGTCCGATGCAAAGATCGAGTGGGTGCCGTGTGACATGGGCAATCTGGCCCAAATCAGAGAGGTCGCGTCGAGATTTGTCGAGAAGGAGGAGCGGTTGGATCTGGTCAGTCGCGCTCTGTACCCTGGTGACGAGATATAGGTACCTGGAATGCATATGAGTATACAGGGCTAAATCTTCTTTAGCTTATCCTATCAGCAGGCATCAACGTGCATCAGTATGGAGAAACACACGACAAAATCGAGCGGCACTTCCAAGTAAACTGGCTAGGGCAGTTCTACCTGACGAATCTGTTGTGGTCACTGCTCCGCAAGACCTCGAAGATGCCAGACACGCCTGCGCCTCGGGTGGTCTTTGAGTCGTCTGAGCAGCACCGCGCGGCACCGTCGGGGGTCAAGTTCGGATCTCTCGAGGAGATCAACGACCCTGATCTCGGACCGCTGGAGCGATACGGGCGAACGAAGCTTGCTATCATTCTCGGAGTCAAGTACGGTCTTCTAGAGAAAGTCATCAAGCCTGATGGTGACAACATTTATGCTCTCTCCGTCCACCCCGGCGCTGTAAGTCTCTCTGCTTCCTCATGATCAGTTAGGTTCTGGATCGTGAGGCACTAACTGGAACAGGTCAACACGGCTATGCAGCAGCAATGGAAAGATGCGTACCCTGGCCTCTTCGGAAAACTGTTGACGACGGTCATGTTGGCTGCTGGGCGCAATGTCGAGCAGGGCTCGTACAGCGCGCTTTACGCAGCGACCAGCCCGGAGGTAGAGGAAAAGGGTTGGAACGGATATTACCTGCAGGATGTCGGCCAACCCGGTAAGGAATCAAGTCTCGCCTCAGATCCCGTCCTGGGGGCCGCGCTCTGGGATCTCAGCCACCGGATGATCAGGGATATTCTCGGGAATGATGCAGTGGCGGATTGGACTTCAGCATAGCACTGCCTGGATACTTGACTTCGCCTGGTGTACATTAACGAATGCCTTTATTATATTTTTGAAATTGACGTGGTATGATTGATAATATATTTCAGGAAGATCCACTTTGAACTATGTTATTAAGGACACTGAATCATTAGAGCTATATGAGGTAACCTTGCATCACGCATCGTTTTTTACGTTAGATCGGGAGATTTCTTGCTTGATCTCTCAATAGTACATCGGTGTCTGGCAAGTTATGAAGCTCCTACATCAGGTCCTATGAATTGTCTTGGCTCATGGCTGAGTGTGCAAAGCCTTCCTGCCCGTTTGACGTCGGCAGCCCTCTCGAAATTGGAACGGATGATGGTATATAGTTTCAGCTTAAGACGCCGCTCTGGCATTCTCTCCTTGACTGCTCAAGCGTTGGAAGTGGAGTGGGAAAAGGGCTTAGAATTCCCTATAACATGGCAAATCCCGAGGGTGCAGTCACCCGCAGGCTGTTTACGTGATTTTCGTAAAACAGAGAGATTGATACAGTCATGGCTGATACAAGGCGATACCGAAAGCTTTTTGGCTGCCTAGACACGTGGCTGAGGCCGAGTCTGCGCAGTATGGCTCAGATATCCCAGGCGCAAGAACCAACTCCTACCTGCCCCATTGCTAAGCAACTTTTATAGACCCCTATTGATTCTGTGGGATTTAGATGTAGTACTATATATCTTGGTTTGAATAATTCTACTAGACGCAAAAACAACCTTCATGAATACTGCCGAGAAGGCGTTTCCTGGACAGAACAAGCTAATTTGAGGCACAAATCATCAGACTTGTTCGAAAGACACCTCCATATCCAGACGTTATGCTCTGTGTCTTACCATTGCCAGCAGGCCGAAGTGGCCTCAATTTTTGCGTCCGTTCGCCTCTCAAGCTCATTATGAAGGGCTGGTTGTGTCGCACTTGATATTACCCTTAATCCCAGTATTTAGTCAACACGGACCCTTTGCACAATAACAACCGGCCCCGTATATTCCCTTCTCCCCTTAAGCACATACATAATCAGACTAATGACGAAAACACCGCCGAATATCACAACACTCCAGTTAAAAGTCTCGGCCGTGACATGCTTCTGACCTGGCCAGAGACTCCAGAAGAGCGCGAAACTCGAATAGACCAGTCCGATTATGTTGACCGGCAACCCCCAAGAGCCCATATCCCATCGTCGAGCTGGCAGGGTCTCGGGACATTTGACCTTCCTGTAGATGACGCAGCTGATCGAGATGATGTAGCTGTACATCAAGGCCGCGACGTTGAGCGAGATAATGGCGTTGAACGCCGTTTCAGAGCCGATGTTGATAAGCGATAATAAGCAGCTGATAAGGCAGGAGAGGAAAATCGCATTTACGGGGATCTTGCGCCGCTTATCAACGTGCGCAATCCAGTCCGCGAATGGGAGACCCCTGTCTCGCGCGAAGGCAAAGGTCTGACGGGACGTCGAGGCGTTGAAGAAGATGTTGCTAAAGATCACCGGGATCAAGATGATCGATGTCAGCCCATTGACACCCGCCGTGGAGACGGCATTTCTGAAGACGTAAAGAAACGGGAACCCCGTTTCGTCAGAAAGCGCATCCTCGACAGAGGGGATTGAAAAGAGGTATGCAATCAGCAGGACGATGGCCATGATGCCGTTGGTGAAGTAGCCCCAGGCTATGGCGAGAGGGACATTGCGGCCGGCATTGCTGACTTCTTCAGACATGTGCGCTGTTGCGTCGGAACCTGTGCTCATAGTTATCAGTGTACTCCGCCACGACAAGGGGGTGGGCGAGGGTTTTTACTCAGTGAGCCATAAATGGCACTGATCTGCCCGATCATGACACTCAGTCCTATACTGCTCCAACCTCCCTGGTTCGACCATTCTGTGAACACCGACTTGGCGGTCCGATGGGGCGCCATGGCCCACAGCACGATGAGTATAACGCACCATGATAGCACGTGGAATATCATGAGGAGGTTATTGAGCACGGGCATGGCGTCAGAGGCGTAGACATTGAAGATGTAGATGACGAAGATCATGGCAAAGACGAACAGCGTCCCGTGCCAGTTTTCAGGGCTGTAGTCTGGATTGCGGATCGTGATCAGGCCCTGAATGATCGTACCCGTGAGGAAGGAGCCCGATGCAGAACCGGCCTGCCAGGCGAGGACGGACATCCAGCCTGGGTGGGCAGAGCGGTCAGTTGGAACCGGGACTGCATAATGGGGGAGAAGATGGCAGAGGCCAGTTACCTGTAAGGTAGCTGAGAAATTTCTGGTATCGCGGCGAAGCGAACTCGGAGACCCAGTGGTACTGTCCGCCGGATGTCGGTGCCCTATCGATGTGAGTTAAGGGATAAATAAGCGTCAGGTACGTGCTTACATCGAAGCCATCTCTGAGAGCGAGGCAATAATGAACCCAAAGCCCACAAATGTCCAGATCATCGACCAACACATCCCGGCCAGTCCTCCGTTCTCGAGGCCTTCAGTGTTCGAGCTAAGCCGCAGAATGGATTAGCCCTATTTCGGTGCGAAATATAGAGGAGAGTGGCACATCAAAACAAACTCCCAGGTCGCCTGTAAAACCGACGCAAAACTCAGTGCGGCGACGGGACGCAGATTTCGCTGTCATATTCAAGACTGTGAGGGTTGGAATCGAATTGACGGTCAGATCGGTCAACCAAACGCACCTTCAGTTCCTGGACCTTTCCCATGCGATGCATATCGGTATCGTCGAGCACCGTTCCTGCCTGTCTCCCTCCCTCATGGCTCCCTGCCGGCGAATGGACCTCGACGTCCATCGTCCCGAGCCGGGGCGGTTTGGTGTGCACCTGCATGATAACGATGTTTATCGCGTTATATGACTTCCTGTCAAGCTAGCAGGGGAGGAGACGCAATAAGAAAAAATAGAAAAATAGGAAAAACAGAAAATTCAAGTGAAGGGGGAGGGGATGAAATGAGACGGAGGTCAGGGTCAGCAGTTGAGGCTGGGACGCAAGGGGCACCATGAAAGGGAGAAAGCGTGTCTTCCACGTTAAATGCCCCGAATGCGATCAGATGCTCTGCTTCAGCATGAAAGCTGTGGCGAGATCAACAAAGCAGAGACGAGCCGGGCTCGGCCGTTTGGACTTTTGAGTCTGTTGAATAGGCTCGGCCGGGCGAGGAGACGGCTCCTCTCCTTTGTATTGGCTATGTGATCTCCCGCCAAGTGTGCTTGTGTGGTACAACCTGGGCTTCGATGCATTAGTGGCTGCTGCATTCCTTTGTGGTCCCGTCAATCGAGACGATCTGAGGATGGTGTCGCATCTTGTCGAATATGGTTGGCCGAACTGGGGATGGCTTCGACCTTTTTAGGGTTGGCATCTCGAGGGCGCTATCAAAGCTCACCGTTCTTCGAGTCCTGCTCGAGTCCGCTAGCAGTTCAACAAGGGACCCCGGGCTCCTTATGCTTTCTCCGGAGTCTATTAGAGATCTGCATAGAAGCTCGACTAGTTCGAGTGTTTTTCTGCACAGAAACCCTCCCTTGCTGCATTTCCTGTACGACCAATCGCTCAACCACGCAATGCCAGTGGTCACATTCCCCGTGCACGTTCGGCAAGTAATGGAATGCGCGTGCAACCGGCCGGGTCTTTTTTGCAACCGAATTCCTTCAGCTCGTGGTCAGCGGTCCGGAACCCCTTTGAAACATTGCCACGAGGACTCGACATCGCTGATTTCACAATAAAAAGAGCTCGGTTTGATTCGACTGAGTCGATCGTCGGACCCGCTGCCGCGGTCCCTCACAGTCAAAGCCGCACCTCCTCGCTGCTGCCATGGCAGGCGCGCACAGCGTAAAAAGCAAAGCAAGTCCTGCATGTCCTCTCTTGCTTGTTAAAACCTCGACCGGCCCCAATGATCCGCGTCTTGTCCTGTTCTCTTGTTTACTAGCTCTTCATGTCATGTCGACCTCCACGTTTCCCCCCGGTGTGAGGGCCCCGCTTACAGCGGATAATGAGAACGACCATAGCGGGCTGGTCGTCGTCCTCACTTCGTTCTATATCGTGCTGACTCTGGCAAGTGTCTTGGCGAGGGTGTTTTCGCTGCATCGCAAACGAATCGTGCAGGCGGACGACTATGTTTTCGCCGGGCTCGTGGTGGGTTTACCTAGCCAGTCTCCCTCTTGTCGCGCCAATAATATAGGATTGGGTTTCGGGGTCTGATAAGCGACAGGCTATAGCGTTCACCCAGGCTTCGGTCGCGTTAGCACAAGTTCACTATGGATGGGGGACACGCATCGGCCCTAGCTCTGCGACTGGCCAGGCTCGGATGCTCAAGGTACGTACCGTTCCTTACCGGTCTGCTATGCCTTTCTAAGGGAAGACAATGGGATCAAGGCCGGGTATGCCGCCGACATCCTCTTCATTGTTGCACTAGGGTTTTCGAAGATATCGACCTGTCTGTTTTACGAAGCGCTGTTTTCCCAGCTGCCGCGTCGGGTTATCCGTTCCATCCTCGCGGCGACGATTATCTGGACCGTGGTAGCTCTGTTCCTTGTCGCGATCCGGTGTCGAAACGATCCGTGGCACGATATCAGTGCACAATGTGGTAATCTGGTGCGAGTCCTCCGTCTTGGTCTTATATACCCTTCTATTTATTGGGATAGGTCTAATCGAGGATGTAGTTCGCTCACTGGCAAGCCGTGACGGCACTCGACGTTGTGACTGAAGTGCTGCTCGTAGCCTACTCGGGCTGGGCTGTCAGCACTGTGCAGATAGCTTCGAGGAAGAAGCTCATGGTCTTCTTGGCTCTGGGCGGCCGCATCGTGTATGTACCTTGCGCGTCTTTTTTCCTCCATCCTGCTCAGACAATCTAACACAAACCCTGATAGACTGATCCCCCTCTCCGCCCTCCGGCTCTACTACCTCAAGCGCCAACTCTCCTCGCGGTACCCGACCCTCCTCGGCGCGTACACATCAACGACAACAGAGATCTACCTTTCACTCAGTATTGTATGTCAAATCACCTCTTCATTTAAGTTCATCATCGCGGTATACGAAGACAAGGACGGGATCTCGTATACAGATCGGTATGCGCGGTCAGCGTATAAATCCAAGTCGGGAACTGGGGTGTCAACGGATTCCGAGGGGAATACGAACCGGAATTTCTCATATAGTTATAAGCATAGCCATGCCGGCGGCGACCGGGCGAGACTCGTCGGCGATACACATAATGAGGAGGGACCTAGCGGTAGTGGGCTGCAGATTCTCAGGTCTGTGCAGTGGAGTGTGGAGGATGAAGCTATTGAGCTTGATGAGAGAGCGAGGCCTCCGGCCGCGGCTCAGCCAATCTACCAGTCTTTGAGATATTGACATATGATGCTGTAATAAGCCGGACGGTAAAATCGTCGACGGGGTATGTATGTATAGATTTATAGTAATACTCACTTCTCTCCGCTGCCATTGAGCGGCTCAACCTTGAGTATAGCAGTGTAAAGGCCAGTTGCATAAAGTTGCCTGGGTTGCTTTGGGTCTATCTACCTAGGGCTGAACAACTATGCCTGCCAAAGTGGTATCAGCAACCTAGTATGTTAGGATTGTAGCAGCCTGTGAACTGCCTGTCCCCTTGGCAAGTACTACTACAATGAACTGCTTTATACCTATTCACCTCAATGAAGCCGAGAGCACTTTCATATCCAGCCTCTTGTAAGCCCTCTCCATACCCTTTCAGCAGCTATGTTGCTATACCCTCTGACAGAGACTTGGGCGAGCAATAATGCTTAGTCCCGTATCAGGTACCCCGGTTCCTATACCAGAGTTGAAGCCATCGAAATTTCGTTCACGAAATTTCTTTTCATCCAAGCTGGCGCAAACAACGAGATCTGCTCAGCTATTGTTGACCTATCTTCCGTCACTGCAGTTGGTCGGTCGGTGACCATAGATCTAGGTAACCCCGGCTACAAACATCGGCCTAGTGGAGCTCACACAGGAGCGATAGAGCATTTATTCAGCTGCTTCCCCTTCCCACACCTCATCAAACGACCTTGGGGACAACGGTCCTGAATATGTGTAAGCCGGCGGGGCACCCTCAGTAGCTTCAGCAAGCTCAAAACCTAGATTCTTCTTCTCTGACCTCTCAACCTTTGCAACTACTTCAAACGGTAGTTCGGTTAGTTTGAACTCATTTGTTCTCTCAGCACACACAAGCACAATCGACACACTTAAAAAGTATCTCCTGCAGATATTGAACGTCTGAAAGGAGACGTCCGTATGCCTCAGCATCAGCGGGCCGAATTCCATTCCCAGATCTACTTTCCCCGAGACTGGCTTATGCAGGGACGTCCGTGATAATATCTCAATCTTGTCCTCTAGATCCGCTGATATGGCGCCCATTATCGATGGCGCGGCTCGGGCTGCTGTTCGACTGATTACCGTAATAGATATTGACTTCATGATCATCTGTGGGAGAGATGTCACCGAAGAGTCCTCCATGTGCGGCGTAATATCTAACGAACATTGGACCTGAGTAGAACTAACTACTCTCGTTGGATATGAAAAAGATGCCGTGAAGCTGAATCTGGGCAGCTGCCCAGGCGCAAACCAGCCCTGGATCTTCTCCCCCGTACTCAAACTCCGCCCCTTGTTCTCTGGAAGTAATAGCATGCTGCGGATACTGAAGACTTGTTCTTTCCGCTGTTGGTATATCTCCGCTGCGCGGTCGCTTTCGCAGTCATCCGCGACTGCAAAATCAGGCATGAAATTCAGCCTCACTTGTTCAGAGAACAGTGGCCTAGTGCTCGAGAAGAGCCCTCGCTGCGGTTTCATAGCCTTTGCGTCAATGCGATATTCGATCGTACAGGAGACCCTTCTTGCCTTATCACCAGTCTCGATTGCAAAAACCGGCGGCAGGGGATGATTAGCGTCGCTCCGGAAAGGCTGCCTTTCCGGCCATTTAACCGAAGATCGCGCGGCTGTCGGAAATGAGAACTGGAATGGCCACTCGTGTCTGCCTGGTGGCAGGGCTTCTCCATTTAAATGTACCAGAATCTTCTCCTTCTCGAACAAGATGCACCTGCTGCGGTAGTTTGCAGCGGGAGCTCCAGATCCCTTGACTTTTTGAATCCGTGCCTTGGAGCGACCAGTAAATGACAGTCGGATGTCTTGGAAGCTCGTTATACTTGAGGATTCAAAGATAACCCGCCCGTAGATAGTCTCGTTGCCAAAGTAGCATGGTTTGTGGTTGTCAAGGTGGATTGTGAGTGGCATTTTGAACAGTCTCGAGGATTTTAACGTCAATGCGACTGTTGCCGTGTGATGAAGCTGGAGCAATTGAAAGAGCTGTCTAGGGAGTCCACCCTATATGTAGGTAAATGTCTATCCACTAATTCATTATTCATAGACGGATCCAAACTTTATGGTGTGGAGTTAACGTTTACTGGCAAATCAGGCGTCCCTAAGCACGAATACGCGAGAATTGCCTGGTTCGGTCACTCACGTTCCAACCCTAGTCCATCGAGCCCTGGATAGACAGCATGAACCATGCGCTAGGCGTCTCAATACATACTAATGGGGCAGTTCCATAGAATGATCCCCTTCCTGCAGGGCGTCACGGTTGCCAATGAGTATAACGCACTCGCCGATATTGACGCCGTCGCAAAGGCTCTCTACTCAATTACTAAGCAGGCAAATGGCCTGTTTCTGCTCTCCGAGCGCCGGCTGCCGATGATCTTCCGCACTGCACTTCGCAATTATTTTCAAAACAGTACTGTCAATCGTATGTGAGTGTCGGTGCTCGTCTCTACCTGAGTCATTCAGACTTCCTTGTTCATCGGAGTGTATTCGTTGGTGCTACGAAATGAATTCCGGCTCAGTTGCAAGAAAGGAGGGATTGGCCGGAGATAGGGTGGCATGAGAGGGCAATATCTGCTCAGTCCAATATTGGGGCTCGCAGGATGGTCGAAGTCATCTCCTTCCGGGATGGGACTAGTTTTCTAGGGCCAGGCAGATCATTACATGATATGGTGGTCGTGCTTGATGCCATGTACACGGGTGACATTGGTGCTGATTGGTTGAACGGAGATGAACTCGTCAATTTGTGGACGCCGCGAGTATCTGGGCATGGCTGGCTTGAAGCGCGTTGTTTACTGGTGTTAAGGGAGCTTTTGGAGGACGCCCTTCCTCAGTAGGTGACTGGTATTCGAATCAAGTTTTCTTTGCTCGGGTTGAGTCGCGTACTAGATGCAGGCGAGGCGCTCTGAACGGGCATTCATCCGATATGAATGTAGTGATAATATATGATGGCATGTGGTATGTATCGGGCAAAATTGAGATAATATTTTGGTTACAGCAGCTTCAGTTGCTAAGCTATCAAAATGGATCTAGCCTGACATAACTATGCTGAGTATGAATTACTGCCAGTCTGAGAGCTGCTCGGTCATATAAAGTTGGATACGATGTAATATTATAGTTAACCAGAAATTTCTACTTGTACTGTACCACCTACAAGTACTCTAATTCCTCTAATGTAATGGACTTCTCAATATAAAGTGGCCTCGGGTATATCTCTAGTCAAGCAAGAGAGATTTCTATGTACAGACAGTCATAAAGGTGCCGCCAAGGTCATCAATGTCAAACCCTCTCCTCGACAATATTCTCACCCCTTGCCTCAGCAGCGAGCGCCTCCCTCTCATCAAAAGTCAACTCGCTCTTCGCCTCTTTAATCCTAACGAAAAGCGCCACAACGACTAGTCCAAAAGCCGCCAGTCCAACCTCGTACCAAAAGACTGCTTTGTAGCTCTTCCTTGCGCCCAGGTACCCGGTCTCGGTATGCACAATATCCGCGAAGCCCAGCATCACCGCGATCCCCATATGAAGCGTACAATTGATGAGTGCCCCCGCGAGGCCCTGTTTCGATTTCGGCATATTCGTCGTGATGAAAATATTTGCGAGGTTAAAAGAGATGTCAATCCCAATTGTCCCGCAAATCATCGAGGGAAATACGAACGCCCAGTAATTGCCGCCTTGCGGGACGACAGCGAAGAACAAGCCTGAACCGACGTAGCCGAGGCAGGATATCATGAGGAGGATTGTACCCGAAACACGGTGAAATATAAGCCCGCCAACGCAGGAGAGTATTAGCCCGCCGACAGCCATGGGTACGGTCCAGGCGACCATTTGGAATGGTGTGGCGCCCATGAAGTCAGACATGCTGGATACGAGTTAGTGGGGTTTAAGGGAGACGGCGAGAGTAAGAACTTACTATAAGACAGCGTAGAGGAGAAATACACCGAGACTTCCGTACAAGAAGAGCAGCGCAATTGCGAGTGGCTTCATGTACTTTACGGCAAATATATCCCCTGGCAGAAGCGGATTCTTAACTACCCAGCCTTCCACGTAGGTCAACGCCGCAAGAAGCGAAACGCCGAGTACAAAGCAGACGGGGATATATGGGGTGCGCCATCCCTGCGGGGCATAGGAACTGTGGGCGATAGCGAAGACGAAGAGGACTGAGCCTGACACTGATAATGCCAATCCGGTCCAGTCCATGGTTGCACCATTGCCCCTCGTTTCTTTGAAGTCCCGAGGGATGTAAAAAGTCGATGACAACGTAGTGATGGCGGATAAAATGGCGCCGATAAAAAAATACCACCGCCAGCTAAGATACTGGCTGCAGAGGCCAGAGAAGAAGATACCGACGAAGAACCCCAGCGCAGCACAGGCGCCATAGAGACTGAAAACAAAGTTTTTCCGAGGGCCGGGTCGATACGTTTTACCTAGAATCATGACACCGGAGGGGAGAAATGCCGCGAGACCAAGGCCTTGCAGAGCTCGAAAAATGACTAGCATGAGCCAAGACTGCGAGACGCCGCATAAAATCGACGATATCGTCAGCCATCCGGCTCCGGCAATGTAGATTGCATAGCCACCGAACATATCCGTGAGTCGGCCGAAGATAAGCAAGGTCGAAGTCACGGCTAGAGATAGCGAGGTTGACGGCCATATCGCGGACGCGGGGGGAAAGTCCAATTCTTCTATCAATGTCGGTAAAAGGACATTTGAGCCTGATATGTAGTACTCCTGTGGCGGCTTAGCGCTAATTCTAAACAGTGCTACATTGGAAGGATGGCTACGGCTTACCGCCAGAATTTGCGACATAATGATGGAGAAGCAAAAGGCGACTTCTGGCCACGCGCCCGAGAAGAATGGTGGTCGCTCCCTTCCGAGCCTCTCCAGTGACGCTTCATCGAGACCCGCGCCATTATCTCTTGGTGGTGAGGATTGCTCCGACTTCTGGCGAAGCGTCATCGTCTGGCTAAAGTCGGTGCAGGTGAGCAAATGCAACGATCCATGCTACTGACCAGAGTTCAATACAAAGTCAGGCATCGTAGGTTTTATATAGTCCGGGAGATTTGTAGGCGAGTTTTTTGTTTCGTAATGCAAACAACCCTTCTCCCCAGACCTTCTTTTTGGAGTAGTCGAGCGGATAGGAAAAGCTGGCTCAAGGCTTGGCTTTGGGCCAGCCGAAAAGGAGCTCGGGGCCGTAAACTTCTTAAGCCAGGCTCTGGTGGGGTAGACCGGGCGTTTCCACTGTTTCCAGAATCCTGACGTCGGCGGCCAGTAACCGTTTTAGGCAGCTCATTGGAGTGGGGCACCATGCTAGATGAGGAGCCAGTCATGGCTTGACCGGCCAATATCGAAGATCCAATCATTCGCCACGTCTGGATTGTGGTCGGTCTTGCTCCAATAATTTTGCAGGATGTCGGCGGCGCTTGTGACGTTCGAGCACTTGGTATCTTGCCAGAACTTCTTGAGAGCTTGTATAAGCAGATCTCTCTGCCGTCTTGTCTCGCATTCTAGGCCCGCTATTGTGATGGGCCAGAGGGTGCACTTGAGGAGGTTGGTCGGCTGCAATGAGGTAATAATATCGACTAGTTCGGATAGGACGCTCTCCCGAGAAGTTCGGGTTTTCTCAACGGCATCAAGTACCCGCTGCCCGTACAGTATTCCACCGAGTTGGTACGCTCGCGCCAATTTTGTTAGACCATCAAGATCGTGTATCACAGACTCGTGCGGGAGGGCCGAAGCCCACGCACGGCAGTCAAAGTCTCTCACGGCATCAAGGATTGAAAGGACATCCTCAGCTCGAGGCTGACCGGGGGTGTTCTCATTCGCAATCGTATCTCGCTGTAAAGAGAAGAATTGCACAGCTGTGAGAATGAACTCAGGACACCCAAGAAAGGATTCTTCAATAACATCGTCCAGAAGATTCGAGGACTCATCGATCGACGGGCATTTCGATAGCAGTTCGGGTCGAACAAAGGTCGCTCCCAGAGATTCGATCCTAAAGGTCAACAGTTAGCGATTTCCAACATCTTCAGTTTAGGGAAGAATACAAGTGAATCTGCTTGACGATGAACTTTCGTATCCGCTCAATAGTGCGGCCAGGGTCAGAGCTCGGTGTCAACGTCATCAAGGTCTTCGCGCCTTCCAGGTGGTAGTTCCATCGATCGCAACCGGACTCTAGAAGATCAAGGAATACTAGCAAGAACACCGTGGCAACTGTTGCAACCTGGTAGGAATGCTGCGTACTGACGGACCGTGACAGTCCCTGGATGGCACGATACTTGAACTGAAGAGCCTCACGGTCCGTGTCTGTGGAGACGGGAGACACATCTGCTCTATTGGCTGAGAATGGTTGCTCAGAGTTTGCCCGATGACGCGCAGCCAGAGCAAGCATGGCGTCAAGAAGAACCGAATCGCTCAGAGCGAGAGATATGAGACTTCGGAACGGGTTGTTCTCGCTATCGTATACGATGAAAACCTGGCATATCCGGTCATTGTCTGCGGACCGTCAGTGTACAGATACATATAAAGGAAGAGAATCGTACAGTAATTCAAGTAATACCGAGTATTTGGGTCTAACTTCGCAAGTGTCTCATCTTCCATGGACACTGGTATACTTATTGGCGTGTCTTTAGGGACTAGCTGCGTAGAGGCGCGTGCGTTCAATGGTTCTCGAATCTTGATTGACGGATCCAACGCCATCTCAATCGCGCTGACCGGAGTCGACGAGATTGACTCATTCTGATGCGATCGACCTCGCATACCCCCTCGGATAGCGACTCCCTGCACCCACCTGATCGGCCTTTTGTCGAGGCATTTCAGCCCCGCCTTCTCGCATTTCCGGCACGGAGTTTGAGATCGATCGCATTGGATGTGTCGTCGGCGACATGTATAGCACGCCTCCTGCATTGTACAGGAATCTATTCGATGATTATAATGTCATTATCGATGTTAAAAAGCATCAACGTCGGATAATTGCTTCGTTTCCTGGTGACAAAGAGATATGCACGTGATCTGCGGTGACTAATCTTAAGGCCTGAATACTAAGGCAGTAAAATGATGCTTACCCTACTTTCGTGGCATTCCCTTGATCAAGTACAATACGGCTTAGAGAATTGGAAGTGTAGCTGTCGAGGACTCTGATGAATGCTATATCAGTATGCTGGAAAAGTCTTATAACGACAAGCAAGTCAAGCTCCACATTCTGAGACCCTACCCTAGCCAACGTACCCACCCAGGCTGCTCAGTCCCCTCGGACTCATAAACCAATCCATAAAGAATCAGCGGCTGGATGAAGATGGTCAGAACTCTCAGCACGGCTGCGAACACTTTCCTCCTCTTCTTCTAATACGCAACACCTGCGCCAACCGCAATCCCCAGGGGGCCGCCAATATATAAAAACATCAACGCATGCAACATTGCGCCTCCATTCTGCGGGGTCATATACGAGCCGTCAAGAAGGATTGCGCATGCTGGAGAAATGAAATGGCGGACGACGGGTTTGAGCGGAAATCAGTCGTGACGTTAGTCCAGAGAAACCAGGTGGGGAGTGAGTAGACGGCAATGTCAAGTGTTACTGCCCATAGAGCCCAGGCTTTTATGAGTTTCTCTGGGCGTCTGTTCCTTGACGACTGGCTAGTCGGATAGCCATCCTCGGCCTTTGCAATGAAGATAAGCAGCTCGAAGAACAGCCGATGCCAGGTACATTGCCCCGAGCGCCTGCGAGAAAGAAATTTCCTTGCTGGCGAACAGTTTGATTAACTGTGGCAGTGCCCCGAGGAGAAATCCCGCCCAGCGGGCTTTTGCCTGAGAGTTGACGGCCTTTAGGGCTTGGGCGTCGGGCTGGTGGTGTCTACCATCCAGACGCTGCAAGAAAACATGGCCAGCTGCATAACGGATATTTATTGCACCTGGAGCATGCAGGACGTGGTCGACCGTGGAAGCCAAAACCCTGAGTACGTCACAGGTACATATAATAGGCGAGCTTCGAAGAATAGCTTGGTGGCGGGATGACAATCTCAACTCCCTCCCGGTGGGCTGGGCCGTCGAATTTACGGCGAAGCAGACCGTCCATAAGAAGAGCGTTGGCCAGTCTATCTCGGACGAACAGTCCTGTCCCGCTCCATTCCCAAGTGTGACTGTGGACCCGATCTGGCGGATAGCGGGTGTTGGCATTAGAAGAGAAGGCCTGCAACTACGTGCAGGTAAATGATTCACTAGATGAGCCTTGAACATGCTAAGCGCCTGGTCTTTCAAGGTTATCAACTAGCAAGGCTGTATTTCAGCTTTGCCCGGCCAGCCTCGCAGCCTCATCCCATGTCTCCTGCAGTGCCCTATGGCAGCGCCTTCCGGCCAGTTCCCTCAAATGCAGCATTGTAGAGGCACAACGTATAGTGGGCATCGATATCCGTCTGTGAAACCCATCGTATATCTTGTCAGGGGCATACTGATTAATGATTAACATCAGTGATCTGGGCCTCAAAGTCCCTGTGTACTCAGCAGGGAATGAGGTGACAAGCGGATGAAAATGTCAACGATAAGGTGAATATGAGAATTTACGGCTGATATAGATTATTAATGTTTATTATGGCACAAGGCCAGAAACATCGGTGGACTTTTATCGATAAGCACAGCCGAAAATCACAGCCGGCGGTAATCCCCACTTCCCCTCTTTGCGGGGCCGCTGCATTTCAAAGCAGCCAAAGCACCCCATATTTCATCATCCTGGCCAGCTTTTACACAACAGAAAGATTAGAAATCCACCGCAACAAAATGTGCTATATAACCCCGCTCTCCCTATCTCCTCTTCCCTTCCCGCATTGCCCTTTCAAAGATTCCACCCGTCCATCAGCACAACATGGCCACCCCTAAGATCATCCTCTACACAAACCACCTCTGCCCCTGGGCCCATCGCGCTCACATCGCCCTCAAGGAGCTTGGTCTCGAGTATGAGGAGGTGATTATTGACCTCGACACCCCGCGCGAGCCCTGGTATCTCGAGGTCAACCCGGTATGCACCCTTTCTGAGTGACACTTGCTTGATTCTTTACTAAACGTAACGTACAGCGCGGCCTTGTTCCTACCATCTCCTACAACGGCACCGTTATTCCTGAATCCGCCATTGTTGCGCAGCTCCTCGCCGACGCCCACCCAAGCCACCTCCTTCCCCCGTCCAACACCCCTGAAGGGGCCATCCAGCGCGCCCACGTCTCCTTCTTCGTCGACACCTTCATCGGCAAGGTCTGGTCGCAGGCATTCGCGGCCCAGAAGGCCGCGAGCGAGGAAGAGCGCGCCACCACGACGGAGAGCATTGTCGCGGCTATCGAGAAGAACAATGTCGAGGGTCTGCTGTACCCAGAGGGGTCTGGGTCAGGACCCTTTTTCCGCGGTGCGGAGAAGTTGACGCAGGTCGAGGTTCTGACGGGAAGCTTTCTGCTGCGATTGCTCTCGTTGCACAAGTATGGTTTGCTTGCGCCGGAGCTGCCGAGCCAGTTGGAGAAGCGGGTGCCGAAGTTCTATAAATGGGCGCAGGAGGTCGTCAAGCAGGAGAGTGTCAATTATATTTGGGATGAGGAGAAGGTTGGCACTCGGACGGCAAAGAAGTTCGGCGTTGCTGCAAAAAAATGAAATTGTAGGGAGATATACTATAATAAACCCTAATGTGGCAGCTGCTGATGCCTTGATGATTCAATGTGAGAAACACCTCCTTTAGCGCTTGGCCGTGCTAACCGCCTGGCATCTATGCGTGCAATGCTGCTCTTGCCGCCGTAATCATCTTCAACGATGTTTTGAATGAAACCCAGGCCAGCCGTAACTGTGCCGATATTAGTGCACTGCGGACTCCGTAACTCGAGATAGCCTCCCTCCCTCGCGATCAGGAACCCTAGTTTACCTAAAGCTTCCCCTTCTCTCTGCCTTGAACCTTCAGCTCCAGATCCCCATGGGGCAGTCCCAGATAATCCCACATGAAATGAAACCGATCGCTTCCAAAGAACGGCTCCACATTGCCTTTCCCATCATGCACCATGAACCACGGGCACCCGAACGCTCCAAGCTCCTTGACAGCTTTGGTCGTTACGTCGGTGAGCGCCTGTTTCGTCTCTGGCTTGTTCGCACCAGCTACGATTTCTTGGACCTGGGTCTTATCAAAGACAGTGCCCAGTGCAATGGCGAGGTTTTCAGGGCTTGAGATGTCGATATGTCGGTACCAGAACGACTCAAAGCAGGAGTGAAAGGTCGCTTCGTATTTGTCCTTTGAGTACGTTTGTTTTATGTATGTGAGGGCACGTTGCGGCTATCTCTCCGTCAGTACTCACTTCACACACTAGCACGTTTCACTGTAGTCGTGAACAGAGAGGACACTGACAAGCAGCGACAAGATCGGGAAGAAACTCGGGACCTCAAAATCGTGCCCGAAGTAGCGCTGAGCTCGTTTGACGTCGTATCGACTGTATGCGGCTTTGGCAGGGAGAGTCCATGGGGGTTTGTTTCCTTTTGGTTAGAACTCTGTCAGCTCCAAGTGAACCCGAGTCAATAAGGGCGACAGTGGGCTCAGACGAACCGCTACCGACGTTGATTCCGCCGAGAAAGACGGGGATGAACCTGGCTTGTCAACTCCTGGTTGTGGATAGGGTATTAGTAATGGTCCGACTTACTCGACTTCAACGTCTAGCGCTTCAAGAGCGGCTCGGTTAGACTGGAGATAGGTGAAGGCATAGAAGCTGTATGTTGAGACTGCCCGAAGTTACTTGATTGTTTTGAACCCGGGAATGGGGGCGGGCGCACCGATGTCGATGTAGCACTCGATCTTTTTCTGGCCCATTTTGACTGGACTGGTGGTTATCTAGAGTCTGTGATGCTCCGGCTTCAACAGCAGCTGTAATTGTGGTCTTAAAAGAGATCGAGCTCTCTGCGACATTGCCGTGGTTAAAGATCTGCGTGAAATTGCCGAGGTTCTTTTTTTGTATTAGTCGACCCATGGCTCTGGAATCCTGCAAGAGCATAACAAGACATTTGAAACCTGGTCTGCCAAACCATCATAAGTCTTCATGAGTCTTCTATCACCAGTTGTTTAGAAGCTATAGCCAGAAAGGCAGTTGGAAGATACCTTCTATAAGTGCCCCCACAGTTTTATCCTCGGTCTAAAACCTCTGCTTTAACACCGCTCCACGTGGATGGGCCATTTTATATATTTCTGCTCTTTCACATGGTGCCAAGAACGTAACTCTAGACCTCCAGGCATTGAATCCAATAAACAGAGCCAATTTATGCGTAGAAAAACATATCTTGATCTCCGACCCATACGACTTTACACTCGTCGTTTTTACCTCATCTTAATGATCGGAGAAAGTTCCACAATTCCGTCGACAATCTGCCGCGAGTCGTTGCTTCGGTACCTTCCAAACGGTTGAGAGGCCGCGAAATTATAAAATTCGATCATCTGCTGCAGCAGTTTTGGCTGCCGCTTGAGTACTTGGTCGGTGAGAATCACCGACGCCGGTTCTATACATATTGTTTGTCGGGCGGAACGTGCTTTTAGCTAGATCCTCGATAACCTCACTCCGTTCCCGTTCCGGTAATCACCGCGCCAGAATAAGCTAGCGCTATCCCCGGAATTTTTCGATTCAAGATGGGCCCAGATCCAGGACCTGCTCAGGGACCGGGTTGGTGGCCTAATACCCGAATAATCTATACTTCTCTTGGCTCTACGGAGCTTCAGGCGGAAATTGCGGGGATACGTAGCTACATATAATAGTCCTAAAACTGTTCCACACCGTTCAAGGATTCCCCTCTATCCATTGATTATCTAGACCAAATCTCTAGTCATGAGACTCATTCACGCTGTGCTTGGACTTCTCGCCGGTGCGGCTCCCGCCCTTGTTGCAGCCAGTCCGGCAGCGCCAATCGGCCGCAGCAATGGTCGGGACCAAGTGTCGAAAGCAGTAGGCCGACACTTTCAGATTGACGGCAAAGTGCAATACTTTGCGGGTACGAACTGCTGGTGGTTGGGCAATCTGCTCAATGATTTCGAGGTCGAGCTTGCTGTCTCTCAGATTGCCGAAGTACGCCTCACCAACCTGACGGATATCGGATCGAGTACTGATGATGACAGACCGGGTACAAAGTCGTCCGAACCTGGGGCTTCTTCGGTGTCAACGATCCATCCAACCCCGGCCAGCCTGTATACTACCAGGTCCTGAATGAAAGCTTGTATGAGGGTGGATTGGGGATCAACTACGGGTCTAATGGTCTGTCTTTTATAGTCCTCCCTTCTCCGTTCACCCGCAGGCAGGTGTAGCCTAACAGACATCTGGACGCAGGCATTCGCCGCCTCGACACCGTGGTCTCCCTCGCTGAGAAATACGACATCCAGCTTGTCCTGACATTCATGAACAACTGGAACGACTTTGGCGGAATAAACATCTACAGCAACGCATTCGGCAGCAACGCGACTACCTGGTACACAGACAAGAAAAGCCAGAGGGCATACCGCGAGTACATCAAATTCATCGTCAACCGGTACAAGGACTCTTCCGCGATTTTCGCGTGGGAACTGGGCAATGAGCCTCGCTGCAAGGGATGTGATCCATCCGTCATATACAATTGGGCCAAGAGCGTCAGCACGTACATCAAAAAGTTAGACAAGAAGCACATGGTTGCGCTCGGAGACGAAGGCTGGCTCTGTCCGCCTGAGGGAGACGGGAGCTACGCGTACGATTGCTCAGAGGGAGTCGACTTTGTGAAGAACCTCGAGATCGAGACGCTCGATTACGGGACCTTCCACCTCTACCCGGAATCCTGGGGGTACAACTACAGCTGGGGCAGTGAGTGGGTGCTGCAGCACGATGCCATCGGGAAGAGGTTCAACAAGCCCGTCGTCTTCGAGGAATATGGGACTCCGCTCAACCATACGCAGCTCGAGCGGCCGTGGCAGCTGACAACAGTCAAAGAGACGCAGGTGGCGGCGGACTTTATCTGGCAGTTTGGGACTGTGCTTCCCGTGGAGGGAACGAAGTGGGGGGATGTGAATTCGATCTACTATGGAACGGAGGAGTATGAGATCTTGGCCGTCCAGCATGCGAGGGAGATGGCCAGGAAGAAAGTGCCGCGGCACTAGAGCTGGTGATAACAGGGTACTTGCTATCCAATGTATATCAAAGACACTTCAGCCATATTAACAGTTCAATAAATCGAAAAGAAAAAGTCTCTCGCAAGCAGATCTATTCGGGTCAGCCGTGGTTATAGTATTTCGGTGACTTCAGCTTGCAATTTCAAATCATCCCTCATCGCCCATTCCGCTGCTGCTAGAGACGCTCAATAGCAGGTATGAGGACGCAGAGTACGATGCCAAGGGACATGCGCCGCGCAAGTCGATGACTGAGTTCCCCCTGGGTGGTCAGCCCCGAACACTAACCTTTGTGAACCACGTTGGCTCTAAGTAGGACATGGACAGCCGTCCACATTTAGCAACGTTCGGTCGCAGGCTCTGAGCCAAACGGCGCCGTGAGAGGCCGGCATCATCTTCTCGACGGCCTGGAGAATGAGACCAACGCACTGCACGTGACCGGCCCTGGTCTTGGTTTCTTGATCGCTTCCAGTTCGCATTCGTCGAAACCGGATCGAGCAGTGACTCCTAACCAATCCGCTGCTTCCTCCTCACCCAGACCTCCTTCTCATTAGGATTTCCATCCGCCCCATCTCTCACTTGCACCTCCCAGATCTTCAACTTGTAGTTTCCTCGATCCGCCTTGCCAGAGAAGATATCAAACCCCCACCCATGCTTGGGGCACGTGATCCCCGCACTGAGTGTGATGCCAAAGTCTTCTATGTCAAAGAGACTCCCTTGCGAGAGGGGGTAGGAAGAGTGCGGGCATTGCTGCACTCATCAGACACTTCGCCCTAACTACCATACATCTGGAGGAAGGAGGTATCTAGGCTTACATGATCAATCGCATGAACGTTCCCTTTATACCGAAACACTAAGACTTGGTCTTTCAGGTCACCCGGTAGATCAATGTCCGTCTCAACCGGTTTCTCGGTTGTGCCAGCGGGGATCCGGAACGCCTTGCATGATGATGTGACCTGGCAGTCGGAGTCTGGAGAGATCTCAGGGAAGTCAGAGAGCAACCCAACGCGGTGCCAAGCTGCATCGGCTTTTGCTGAACGGAAAAAGGGGTTCGTGAACATTTCGTCATGTGGTTCTTATCAGAGGTCGTGGTTGAAGGTCGCACTGGTTGCCGGGTCGGCCTTTTTTTCTTTTAAGCTCGGTACCTGACCCACTATGGTGACTAACTATTTTTTGGAAATAGGGGCTAATCGCACTTCGTCTGGCATTGTTTGCCCAGTTTAGGCATCGGCATCCTGTTTTCTGATTGGAGAGAAATTGACAGACGATAGTTGCGATAGTTTTAGCATTTCCAACAAGAGACGTGTACCTTGATGAAGAGAGCTGTCTTTGACTCTCAGCGTTAGGCTCAAGATATCCCGTGTCTATAGGGTAGTCCTCCCCCCATCGGTTAGATCATAGTAGGCTTCCAATTCGCTCTCCTTCTCTTCCAGATGCTTCATTCTCAGTCTTCTCGACCCAGTCCTCAATGCGCCGCCCTTTGCATCCACAATACCCCTCGCCCACTCCGTCGCCCCATCATTCCCATCAACTACAGGGAAAAAGGTATCGCCCATCCCCGTAACCTGGGACTGCGCATAGATATTCTCCCAGCACCCCTTCGGCACTACATACGTCTCGTGCCAGATGGCCAGATGCGGATGCGCCTTAACAATCCCAGTCCACCACCGCACACCGTCCGCATGGAGCTGGTCATGCGCAAAGCGATGCAGCCCCTCATAGTCACGCATGTACATGATAACAAGCGTCTCATTCCCCGCCGCATCCGACTGGCCCACAAACCGCGTCATGCCTAAAAGGCCATACTTGTCCGGATTCACGCGTAGGGACTCATACATCTTCTCGGCCCAGTCTCCCAGCTCTTTATACCCCGGCGCGAGCAGGCCCAGTGGGTGATTGCATTTTGCGCCCAGGTGGAAGACGATCAGCGGCTTGGCGGCTGGGTCGCCGTCCTGCGAGCCCGTGGTCGCGTTCAAAGTGCTGGCGAAGGAGCCGTCGGTATTGGGATACTGGGCGCTGTATTTCGGCATAATGACGCCGTCCATGTATCGGTTGCGTTTGAGGTTGAGTGTCATGAGGAGCGTGTCGAGAGCTCTGTAGCCCAGGATTAGGGTTGTCGGGAGGAGGGATCTGTAGCCGAAGGCTGCGACTGCGGCGCCTTGAAGGACGCCGCCGAGGAGGAGCCAGGTCGAGAGGGAGAGGCCGTCGCGCAGGATGACGGTGGGAGATGGCGGGCGGATGGGCAGGGGTGGGTTTTTCCTTTGCCCTTCTGGGATGGGCAGAGGCGGCAGGAGGGGTTTGAAGGGCGCCATGGTGGCAGGTGTAGGTATCCTGGAGGTGACTCTCAGGGAGTAGCTAAAGCGATAAACCATGGGATGAGAGTATCGGCCTACTTATATTTCTCCAAGGCCGTTGGGGTGGGGTTGCACGGCGGGGTCAGTATGCTAGTATGCAGCATATCCACCTGCCTACGTACGTAAGGGGCTAGCTCTAGCTCCTATCCGGGATAAAATTTCATGCCGGAGACTCTGCTGGTCAGCCGCTCTTCGCTGTCTCCCATTGCTCGCGGAAATCCGTCTGTTGATGTGTTGATCCTTAGTGGGTAGGTCCCTTTCTTCAGCGGTGAGCCCTAAATAGGGAGTCGGCCTCCCAGGCCTCGCAAAGTCCATCACATGCGGATATGCGTGGCTTCTGACCTCGGGAATAGTGACAATATGCGGTGCATGATCGTCTGAACGCCAGTCGGCTCGGGTATTTAACAATGTACGCCAAGTAAACGATCGAAAGCTTTAGTCGTAATTTTACCGGTTGCCCTTTGTGATCAGTTACGCGGGCTGCGATGTGATCATAATGTACATTAAGCGTCCAAATCCTGAGGACTAGTCTAAATACAAGCAAAAATATTTATGCACATATACAATATGCACGGATACCTGCACCATAACCTGTAATCCGGGGGGGAACCATTAATAACCCTCCATATCATTCCAATAAAGCGTGCCGTGCTGCATCTCCCCGCGCGGATTCAACTCCCACCCCAGCATCAGATTTGTCCACTGGAGCAGATGGCTTGCAATCTTAATGTGCCCAACATCCGTGGGATGGTTCTTTGGGTTGATATCGTTGTGGCCGAGGATGCCGTCCGTGTGGAACAGGTAGACGAAGCGCCATTTGCGGTCCTTGAAATGCTCGTAGACGCGCTGGATCTCTTCTTCGTAGATCACTGACTGAGTATATTCGCTGCCTTCTTGATTCCAGATGCCCCATTGTGTCTGCATCACGATATTAGTACGATTTTTCATTTGGTCAGCTTTAAGGGGGCGCACCATAATCACAATCGACGCGTCGGGCCAATGCTGATGGATATTCTCAATGAGATCAACGTATCCCTGGTAAAAGTTCTCTCCTGGGATCTCGTTCGGATGGCGGTGGTCGTTGCCGCCCATTTGGATGATGACCAGGTCGGCCGGTTGTTCAGCGGTGACGTCCCATTCCTCGGGCTCGCCTCCATACATGTCGCGCGCGCGGGAACCGGGGTCAGAGGCACGGTGCCAATACCAGATCTGTCACGTCAGTCAGAGGGGTCGTCATGGTTCTGGCTGAGCGAGATAATTACCATTCCGTGCACGCCGCCACCGTAGCACTGCATGTCAACCAGGCATGCTCCAGGGTAGGCCTGTGTTCGTTAGCAAGTGCATTTCACAGTAGAATATAGTGACGAACAGTGATCCCGAATTCGACATTGCCCAGCCCTTGCGCGTATATAAACGACCATGCTGAAAGCGTCTCGTATGTCGCATACTGACCGCCGGTCAAACTGGCACTGTTAGCGCGGGTCGCAGGTATCGGTCCAGGCGAACATACGATCCTCCAATGATTTCAACTTTCTTTTTAAAAGTCGGAGGTTTTGTGAGGTGGTCATCGACGTCAACGGACACCCCAGCAATCTGGACTGTACGGATGGTAAGCGGAGGCGCAAACGAACGGACGGTTTTACTTATCCTATGCCCCAGTTCGTGACTGTATCGGTCAGTATTATTTCCCTGCAGTGGTATTTTGATGTCGGACGCACCTCTCATCTCAAAAATGTGGTCTCCATCACCGGGTAACTCCTCGTAGTGTGTTCCCTCCCCGACGAACTGATACGTCGCATCTGCGGTGACATTCGTGAAGAGCCAGTCCAGCGTTCCGATTCTGCCAATCGTTATAACCAGCTCTAATTTATAACCTGGACATCGACGGAGCGTACCGGTAAGCGACGAGTGTTCCTTCGCTGGTGTGTTCACCGAAACTCAGCGCAAGCTAGGCAGACAAATATTATTATCGGAGTCACCACAATACCAAATTGCCATTGACAGCGCACCTTTTTACCCGAGAATTGTAACTTGAGCCCCGGAGCTCTGGACGAGAGTTAGTGAGTGAGCGGATGCCTCCCGGATACGAGAGGAAGAAGCAGAGAGACAGACGACCACCCTACAACACAACCAGTCAGTTAGCCAGTTGATCAATCAATCGCAAAGCAGTGGCGAAGACGCACATGAAATATGTTTACTATCCCATCTCCCCTTGTACGAGATCTCAGGTGCATCGGCATCGTAACTCCTCCAGCTGCTATCCAGATCGATAGTTGAACACTGGCCCGGGTAAGGATCGGCTCGCGGCTGGCCATTCTCCATGATCGTGGCCGAGCCGAGCGACCAGAGCAGGGCCGCAAGCAGAAAGCGAAACCACATCATCGTCGTGCACCGGTCAGAAAGCGAGCGAAACGGTGCCGGGGCGCAGCGACATGAAGTGGCCAGCTGAGCTGGAATTTTCAAATCCGGAGTTCCTGGAGCAGTCAGGGTCCCGGCACACCAAAAAGATAGGACAAAGAGTCAACTGGGCCACTGAACACTGGGCGGCGGGCCATGGCCCATCAAAAAATTATTGGAGCAGACTAGTCGATGACGCGATCGACCGATAGGCTGGCCTTATGGGGCGAAGAAGAGGAGCACCAGTCAAATGGAAAAGGGGTGCCTGTTCATTTCCCCGCTGTTCTCCAGGAGCCGAGCTGGTTGGCGCGTACGCTGTCGACAATTTGGCGGCCTGGTCCGCGTTTCTACATGCCTTCGCCAGGTCTCACAGCGGGCGTGGCTTGGCAGCCCCTGAGTTGGCGGTAAGCGAGATAACAAGATCCTAGAAAGCATAACCAGATACTTCTCTGGAGCACAATTGGTGATCGACGTTTCTCTAAATCAGGCATAGAATGACACTGGTTGGTCTGGTTGGCTGCGAAATCTCGAGGGTGGACACTCAAAACGTTATCGAACTGCCTGCACGTGATACACTTAGTCAGGATTATTTATGACTAATCATTCCCCTCCGCAGATCCGCGACGACTCCGGAGAGATGCATTCTTCTGCAGAGTGGTGATCACAGCTTCGAGACCATCCCTTCATTCATACTCCTTACATCCAGCTCCTGCGTCCACGTGCTCCTCGGCTGGCTATATAAAAACCAATAAATTTCCGCCAATTCCTTCGGCTGCATCAGATACAGATCCTTCTCTTCCACCTTCTTCCGTCCCTGCTCCCCCTCCCGCTCCCACCGCCTCCTCACAAACCCACCAACAATGTCACTCTCGACGGGCCCATCAACAATCAAATGCGCAGCATGGATACCGCTACTCTGAAACTCGCGCGCGATGATTTGCGACAACGACCGGAGTCCAAACTTGCCCGGTGAAAATGACGAGACGCCCGCATTGCCGCGAATCGACCCCGTTGCGCCCGTGAAGATGATCGTTCCGCTGGATTTAGCCAACATATCAGGCAGAACGCATTTGGCCGCGAAGAATGCGCCGAAAAGGTTGATGCGCGTGAAATTCTCGAATTCTTCGCTGGAGGTCTCGAGAATGTTGCGCGGGGTGAAGCGTCTCGAGCCGGCGTTGTAGATCAGTACGTCGACGGGACCAAGGTCGGCCTTTATCGCTGCAAAAGTGGATTGAAGCGACGATTCAGAGCGGGCATCGGCCACGTAATACTTTGATGCGGTGGTGCCGACATCGTCATTGATGGCTTTTTGGATCTCCTTCAACTTGGATTCTGTTCGGGCGATCAGCGCGACCACGAAGCCTTTGGACGCGAAATGGTGGGAGACCGCTTCGCCGATCCCGGGGCCAACGCCGATGACGGCGAGGACGGGTTTCGAGGAGGGATTAAGGGACATTGTAGAGTTTCGTAGATGTAATCGTAGTTGCACATCTGAGAAGGTGAGAATGCTGGTTTGATATAGGTAGGTAGGTTTGGAGCCGAGGTTGTCTGGATACCGTCATAAGGGTTGCCCGATCGGATTACTGATCACGCCTCGGATCTGTAAGGAGGGGGATCAACCACTCAACAAACAGCTTTGAAAGCTTGTAGCATTCTACTTGCTATCTTTCTGTACTCTCGAATTCCTTCTAACCTTGATGGTTTTCTCGCGAGCGGTGAGAATCAATTAAATTTCATAATTTACCCACCCCCAAAATATATATGTAGCTTCCAGAAGCGGGCGCCCAATAAGAAACACAAGAAGCCCCATCCATACATGAACTTTGCAATGAGGTAAACCGAAGAAGGCGCAGGTATTCCGAAATCAGAGAATAACCCAGCTCTGAGACTGTACGAGACCGCACTATATCAGAATCCTGTTTGTTTAATCCCAGTTTGACTGCAACAATGCTACGACGTGCATACCGCAGCATTCTATCCAGTAAGACTATCGTGCAGTTTTTGCGCTAACTTCTCTATGTCTCATAGAAGCAAAGTACCTGAGGCGTTTTTTGGTCTTGGTGGGCCAGGCTCAGAGAATGGGAGAATTGCAAAGTGGAAGGAAGACGACAAGTGGGATTGGCAACTAGAGGGATTTGAAATCTTCAGCGATTGGCAGCCTCAAGTACTATACTAGCACAGTCTTCATTTTCGTTCCCAGGTGCCCCATTCAGTGCGATCTCGCCCCTTTCTTAAAGCATGGACGATGAGATAGTTGAACTGCAATGGGCACCGGCCTCGAATGTACTGAGATAGTACTCCCAGAAGGATTCTGCGATACAGAGCTTCCCGTAGGCTGATCGGGGCTGTAATAAAAGAAAATACAGGCTCGACTGATGGTCCTCAGACTCGGTTTGCCGAAAAGACGTGGTGTTTTATAGAGGCTCTTTGCGTCTTGCTGCCTCATCGTCCATGTCCCGTGCTTGTCTAGCCCTTTTAATCTCATTTGAGATCCAGTTGTACGGATATGACTTCCGAGCATTTCTCTCGTGCCGCTTACTTCTTGCACAAACTCCTCAAAGAAAACGAGCGGCCTGAATGGCGGTTTCAGATGCACCACAGCTTTCAGCAGTGACAACTAACGAATACCTATCAATTGCACCCTTAAGTTACCTTCCGCTAATCACTGCCGCACTGAAGTCAGATCTCGCATAATAGTGTGTTTTCTGTGTTGCAAGGAACCTGTGTCGAAGTGCAATAGTTCAGTGGTCTGCCCAACCCCGAGCTGTCCTTGAGTCGGCATACTCTGATATACAGCGGAGCCACAGAAGCGCAAGACTACAATATTTTCATTTAACCGCAGAATTATGCTTCTGGGGACGTGCGTTAAGTAAGTCGAGTACGTAAGTCAACCTCCCATTGCTGAAGTAAGAAGTCCTTTCCCGGTAGAGGGCAGGAGAAGAAAATCCTTGATAGCATCAGGGCACTTGTCTTCAGCTAGTGTGAATGACGCTTGGGAACCCTCACATGCAAATGATGAAAAGACTATAGCTTCAAATGCAGATCTTGGCCTTTCATCCCAAGCGTGACGAGAGACCTACGCTTAGCTACCGAAAGACTTGAGATCTTGGATTTCCTGCATTTAGCAATGGAGGTGCAACAATCGCAGTTGACTACAGAGCTGTATCTATCTGCACGTTAGAATAAGTCATATCATCTTCGGATCTATCTGCGGTTGACAAGTGTATCTCGCCGAGAAGTGGGTTGGAATTATCGTCCTCCTTTGCTTTACAGAATCAGAGACAGCTTCGTACGGATCAGGACCTTGCTAAACATAACTCATCCCGGCTCGTCTGAGTAACCTTACAAGGCATCTAGAGGAGTGCTTCAAAGGACCTAAAATGATATACGACCTACAAGGAAGGCAGTACGAAGGGACATCTGAGCCTCCAGTATAACTGGTGAAGGGCCAGTCTGGGTTAGAGTACGGCACAGTACATGTTCCCAGTCTGCTTGACAAATGCCGTATGTACCCGCAAATGCGCGATTATTTATAAACACGATCTTGCCTAATAGTGATTATCAAACGCGGCCTGCGACATCTCCAGCCGCTAGACGCGGTTGTACGCCCGAGGACCGCCAGCCGCGCAGCCGTTGCCGAGAGATGATCCTCCGGAAGAATCATGGGCGAGTATGTACCGTTGACCTGTCTCAAGGGGTAATGCTACTCGAGATCGCTTTGTGCTTGGTCTTATGCCTGATTTATGCCGTACTTATGTGACCATCTGGGGCCACTCGCGGGGTAAGTTCATGTGTAGCGGACGTGCACCAGATGCGAGAAAGCGATGGATATAAAGGGCATCAAGCAGCGGGTTGGGGTGCCTCTCGACCCAGATACTGATATTTATTTGCTCTCTACATTCGAAAATACGTACTTAATCAAAGCGAGTTTGAGAATGTCCCCCATAGCATCCACCCCCTCCGCAACCGGGGTCGACCTCGAAAAGCAACCCATTTCTTATCACGATGAAGAGCTCGTAGAGATCCCATCCATACTCAAAGAGTCTATCACCGGCTTCGGCGGCTTCGGTGCCCTCCTCTTGCAGATCGCGCACCCCGGCGTCGCCCGCGGTGTCAACAACCACAGCGAATTCGCCACGCGCCAACTCGACCGCGCTGAAAAAACAGCCATCTACGTGTACATGATGGTATACGGCAGCGAGGAAGAGAAATCCTTCATCAGGGAATGGGTGAACAAGATGCATTCCCGCGTCAAGGGCGGGGAAGGTGACACTAAGTACCACGCGCAAGACCCGGACCTCCAGCTTTGGGTTGCGGCTACTCTGTATGTGGGATGGGTGAAGGCTTATGAGATGGCCTTTGGCCAGCTACAGGGCGAGAGGGCAGAGAGAGTATACCAGGAATTTGCGGTTTTTGGAACGTCGCTGCAGGTTCCGCGAAGCGAGTGGCCGAGGGATCGGAAGGCGTTCTGGGAGTACTATAACCGCATCGTTGAGACTGAGCTTCGGCTCGTGCCGGAGAGTGAGCAGGTCTATTACCATATCATGCATCCAAGTCTGCCGTGGGCTTTCAGGCCTTTCATTCCGCTGATGATGTACCTCATGCGGGTCCTCTCTGTGGATTATCTGCCGCAGGAGGTGAGGGCTGCCTATGGGCTGAAGCCGCTGAACCGGTTTGATAGGGCTGTGAAGAAGATGTTTGTGGTGCAATACAGGCTTACGCCAGGGTTTGTGAGGTCGTTGCCGAAGGCGTACTATATGAAAAGAGGGAGAGTGATGGTAACCAAGTTGAAGGAGAGGGGGTTTACGGGGGATGTGAGAATGCGGAAGGATTGAGTGTAACCTTCTATCAATGTCTGAATTCTCTCTCTGTTCATAGCTTATCCAGATCTAATGTACGTTCGCTATGCCGCACGCGTATAAATTGACTCTCGTCATAGACTTAGGGTTGCGATAGGCATATGACTGCCACCAAGCTGCCACCGGCCAAAGAAGCCCTATAATTGTTAGTCATACCATAAAGCCGAACCAGGATGGGAGCCAAGCAGTTAACTGCTGATAAGATCAAGGATTAGTTACTGGATGCTATGCATTAGTCATATGGGAAACAAGATAAGAATTTTTAGCTTCAATCTCAGCTACATTGATGACTTATAGCAAAGACTCAGCGGCACGGGAGTATACGTGATACCTCGCATCCTCACACCAACCCAGTGATTACTATCAAATGCAGGTGCATATTCCATTGGTCTCCTGCAATGAAGACAAACTACAGACTGGCCCTCTCCTTCCCCCTCAATGCCTCAACGACCTCGCGCCCCCCAGCCTCGCCCGAGCAGATCGCCCCTTCCATATACCCCTTCCACTCGTCGCTATACTCTGTCCCGACGAAATGCAGATTGCCGACCTTCTTTCCATACACGTCTGCATACTCTGTTAGATGGCCCAAGGCAGTGATTGGCGCCAATGCACCCCGGCTATACGTCTCGTGCTGCCAGATCTGGTCGAAGAACTCAATCGGTTTATACACCTCCTCTTCGTGCCCAAAGACCTGTGCGAGTTGTGCTAGCACCACAGCGCGGCGCTCGTGGGGGCGCAACTTTCCCCACTCCCTCCCTGGCTTCCCATTCACGAAGCAGGTGAGGCAGTAGTTGCCGACCTCATCGACAGAAGTGTCTCGGGCTAGAATGACGGGCCCGACGTAGGATGCAAAGTACCCGTTAAAACCGTGGTCGCGCCACCATGGCTTATCGTAGCAGACGATGGCTTTGTTATAGTCTCCCAGCACTGTGGCGTTCGTGACGGTCTGGAGGCGCGGAGTGAGGGGTGGCTGGATGTTGAGCTCTTTGTACATGGTGCTTGGGATGGAGACAATGACTTTTCGGCCTATAAAGGTCCGGCCTGTTGTTGTGGTGATGCTCGTGTGCGAGCCATGGTCGATTATGCTGGCGACGGGGGAGGAGAGGTGGATGTTGGAGGCGCCGACGAGGGTGGCGATCTCGTTGGCAAGAGATTGTGCCCCTGCCATTTATACTCAGTCCATGCACCATTCAACATTTGTAGGAAAGCTAGAAGGGGAGGTTGGGGGATACCGTCTCTGAACCGCAGGTGCTGCCCCCCACTCGCATCGTCCGCCCGAATAGCCAGCAGTCCGTGATTCCTGCGGCAGTAGTCGATGAACCACGCTGCCGAGTACTCTGTCGAGTCCAGACCGTGCATGACCTGCGCCCAGATATTGACCATCTTGACCGTCGCGGGCAACGCGCCTAGATTGCGCACGTATTGATCCAGACTGACGTTGTCATCTGCGACTTTTGGCGGACCGGGCTTCAACGACTCTGCGTGGATGTGATCCCGGACCATCTCGAGGCTTTTCTTCTCTTCGGCTGGGAACTGTACCCGTTAGTTAGAGACTTAGGAGCCCTTCAGGTGAGGCTGGTATGAGGTAATAGGGGAGGCAGGGACGGACGAACCTCGCTCGGCGTCACCCCAAAGGGAAACTCGAATCGACTCTGCGGACCGTCCTGCATGATGGCCTTGCCTTCCAGCCGCTGGACGACAGTTTTCAGTCCAAGCTGCTTGACGTACGCGCCGACTCGCTTCTGCAGGGTCGTGTTAACCCAGGCGCCGCCCAGGTCAGCGTACCCGCGCCCCGAAGCCAGCGGGACGCTCCAGATCTTGCCCCCGACGCGGTCGCGCGCTTCAAGGACTGCGACGGTGAGCCCGGCTTGTTGCGCGGAGAGGGCGGCCTGCAGGCCGCTCAGGCCGGCGCCTACAACGAGGAGGTCGAACATCTCGAGCAGTGACAAGACCTTTCAAAATTGGGGTCTAATACGGGTGAAATACAGCGAGGATGCGTAGGATAGGATGATTTGTATCGAGCCTTGGGCCAGCTGTCTGTCTACTTTCTATATCTCGGCTTCACCCCGCCATCTCGGGTTCGCAAGCCGATCGTCCAATGAGAACTGCAGTGCAAGGAGCTGGATGAGCTGTACGAAAAGGGCTAGAGCAGGGCTCCGTCAACTCGGCGGTATCCACAGGCCCCAGCATGATAGCGAGACAGACACCGTAGGAGAGATAAGGACGCCTTGTCTGCGTTATCATCATTGTAGCTGAGTGTCTAGTAGCTCCCTCGCCTGATCCCAAACCACGTATCCATGTACGCAGCCTATGCAGCCATTTACCAGTCATCATGCATGCAGTAGATTAGGGCCAGCAAGCTTCCGGGCTCTCTTCACTCAAAAGGGCAGGTCATTCCCCACGCGATCTCCAAAGGCGAAGCGCCTCGTGCGGGGCGAAGCTGGCTAGCCTGCATTGGAGTAGGACCACGATACCACGCTCTCGCCTGCCACATTTTCACTTCCACTCATTCCCTGATGCCTTGCTATCTGCCATATATCCTTGTCTCAATCCTGCCAAAACTGCCCTCACGATGGCAACCACCCGGACGGGTCCGCGTAAGCTAAAGCGCACATCAAACGCGTACAATCCGTCTCCCCCGCTCTGGCTCTAGACAAAAAGCAGATATAGCTGACAACTGAATTGCAGATGTGTCGCCTGCCGCCAAAGCAAGATCAAATGCACGGGCGAACAGCCCTGCGCCAACTGCCAGCGCCGCCGCGTGGACTGCCGCTTCCTCGAGACCGTCAGCAAAGTCATGGTGCCTGAAAGGTGCGTTTGGATGCGGTGATGAACAACGACGATATTGAGGCGTATCTTTATACTTAGGTACTTGCGGGAATTGGAAATGCAGAGGAAGACTGCGGCCGCGGCTGCAGGTAGCCACGGTGACCGGCAGCGACAGCCTCAACCCCAACGTCAGCCAGAGAGGGAGCAGCAAACCAAGGCGCACGTCCACGAGGAACGAACACGGCCGGCCGTGAAGAGGACGTCGACGTCAGCGTTTGGGTCCGAGGTCGGTGTTGATCTGGATCAGATGCTGGAGAGCAATGGCAACACCTGCTCTGCAGACACACTCGCCTCGCAGCCAGACGAGATCCCCCTCGCCGTCGACGCGGAGCGCACCATATGGACGAGCCCGTTCACACTGCCCTCGCGGATAATCAAAAAGAACCACAAGTCAAAGCGAAATTGGAGTACGCGCACACCTAGCCCTGACCCATTGCTTCCGTACTGACGAAATTCCCCGGCAAACGAACAGCCTGGCTAGCTCCCACCTCTACCTGGTCCTTCACGGCACGCCTCAAACTCATGATCGCGGAGAAACTCCATATCGAATCGCATTACAGCAGCCCCGAGCTCTTCGATGGCGACCTCTACCCGATCCAATGGTCGCCGCTGCCCGTCGGCTCATACCCGGATATCAGCAACTTACCCTCAATCGACCACGCCCTGTACCTCTTCAATACGGTCAAGTTCCATCTAGGCCATAACTTCCGCCTCATCAACGAAGAAGAATTCGTCGAGCAGACGCATGCGTTCTATTACGGAGACGCAGTCAAGCAGGTGAAAGAGTGCCGGCTCTGGTTCGTGCAGTTCTTGCTTGTCCTTGCGTTTGGGAACGCGTTTCTGTTTCCCGGACACAAGAACCCGAACAATGTGAATGATCCGCCGGGGTCAAAGTTCTTTATCCGGGCGATGAGCCTCATGCCTGATCATACCAGCCTCTCCCGTGGAGGGTTTGTCGCGATCGAGGTGTTGGCACTGACAGGGTTGTATCTTTACTCGATCGATCACCGGAGCTCGGCACATGTTTATGTATGTCCTCCTTCATGGGATTCTTGATCAGTCACTTGATATTATTCTATTCTTTTCTATTTTATTTTTCTATTATTGCTGACCCGTTCTCGTAGGTCGGACACGCCATCCGCATCGCGCAAATGGACGGGATGCACACGCAGCTGCCCGAGGACGAACTCGGATCTGAAACGGTAGCGCGGTGCAGGAATCTCTGGTGGACGCTGTATGTTCTTGACCGGCATATTTCCTCGTCTGTTGGGGCGTCGATGACGCCCGAGGATAGCGATATCACCACGTTGCTAGAACCGCCTACTGCTACTGCCTGCTCCCAGAGTGATACGACGCTCAGTCTATCTGTGCGGCTGTCCCATTTGTTATCGTACATTCTCTCTTGTAGGTTTATATTTTTTCTTCTTAACACTGGCTTGTATTTGGGCTTGGTGGACAGGAAGCTGACAGCTAGAAAGCCATATACAAAGCCACAGAGACCCAGCTAGGAACATTCCTAGAGACAACCAGGTCGATCCTCCATGTGCTTGCCGGACACGCGCGTGAAATCGAACAGATAATCCAGCTCAAGTTCCAGAATTCGGTAGATACCATGCCAAAAGGAACGAGACATATCACGCTTCTATACCACCAGGTAGGGAGCCTATCCTTCCCATCGTTTTCAGAAAAGATAACGGGTTTGTCTGGAGCTATAACAGTGCGTGATCGTCGCAACCCGACCTCTCCTCCTCTCTGTTCTTAAAGAGCGCCTCCAGAAGCTTAATCACGGCGCGGAAGACTGGCAAAGTATCGTTGCGCCAACCAATGCCCTCATCTCTGCGGGGATCAAGTCCGCCGCGAAAACACTACAGATTCTCACAGACGAGGACAGTCTGCTAGGTAGCACCTCCTTTCCCCACCTAAGTCTAGATTTAAAGGTCGTGAAGCCTTGCTGATTATGTATAGAAGTCTTCCTTCCCTTCGACATGGAATTCACCTACGCCGCCGCGCTGCATATAACGATGGCCAGCGCACTATTCCCAAACATCACGGAAAGCCAGGACTACACTGATATTCAAGACGCCTACGCGATTCTCGACCAGATGGTCGCTCGGGGGAACAGGTTGGCAGGGGCACGCAAGTCTGAGCTCGTGCAGCTGGAGGCCTTGTTCCGCGAACTGTCTGCTAGAATTGAACGGCGAGGATTGGAGACGCTCATCTTGCCCTGTCCGGCACAGTCTGACCATGCAGAATACTTTGCTAGGATGGATGGCGGCGAGGATATGAATGTTGGTGGATTGGCTGGCGCTGGTGCTGCTGCTGATGAGGTGACTCCGTTGAGTATGCCTGGGTCACCGTCGGTATTGAACGGTGCAGGGTCTGGTGTTCAAGCGTCCAATATGGATTTTCTAGACAGTATTGGAATCTCGTCCTATGAGTTCTTTTCGCTCGTGAATCAGATTACACCAGAAAGTGTGAATGTCTTGGATGCGGGAGAGGAATGGGAGGGGCCCTTGTGAGGACTGGAATGAGTAGGTCTACTGGTTGTAGAAATAGGACACAGCCTTATCTCTACCTATTTCTTTCTCCAGACGCGTTCATTATTATCTCCTTAAGAGTAAAGGCCGATCTCAATGATATGCTATCTCTCGGCTCCATCTGACAGCTCGCCTGGGTCTCGGGTTCTCCATCCGATGCGACCTCTGCGTCTGCAGTCTCCACCGTCGATACCTAGGTAGGGTTATGCATCTCCAGTCACCGCTCCCTCCCCGCATGCTCTATGACGTTAATCTTTAAGATCGTAAATAAATCTGTCAATCGAGGCAATGCGATCCGAGTCTGCGATGGTTGGTTTTCCCCGCATTCCTGTTGTGGTGCCCCTGCGACGATCGCGCCAGTCTTGGGAGGCAGATATAAACCATATAACGACTTCAATAAAACATACATAGCGAAGTACCTCATCCTTATCAATTGCTTGATCTAGATCAGCGTATTCTTGCTTATATCTAGTGCTCCCGCGTCATCAGAATGGAGATATCTGAAAAAGAACCAAACCATCCTTGTCCTGTCCCTGACACCTCGCACAACGACACCCAGCTCGGCACGAAAGAGGATATCGCCAGCTCTGGTGACGCACATCTACAGCGCCGCCTCGAATACCGGCAGGTGCAGATCATGGCCGTGGGTGGATCCATCGGTACTGCCTTGTTCGTCAACATTGGCGGCCGTCTCGCAAAGGGCGGTCCCTTCCCTGCTCCTAGGCTTCACCATATACTCCCTGATCCTCTCCTGCGTCAACAACTGCATCGCCGAGATGACGGTTCTCCATCCCGCCCCTGGCGGGTTTATCCGCAATGCCGGGACATGGGTCGACGGCGCCTTTGGATTCATGGCGGGCTGGAACTTCTTCCTCTACGAAGCGCTATCGGTACCGTTCGAGATCACCGCATTGGCCATGACGCTCTCGTTCTGGAGAGACGATATCCCCGCCGGTGCAGTGGCGGCTGTCTGCATTGTCTCTTATTCGTATGGTTCTTTGCCTCTCACGGGGCGTTTCGAATTCCCATTATTCCCCCACTGTCCATTCGCAAGGGTCAGATCTAAGTGATGTCTGTCTAGTTGCTTAAGCATCTTAGCCGTCAAAGTCTACAGCGAAGCAGAGTTCTGGGACTCCGGCGGCAAGGTGCTGCTCATATCGATTCTGTTCGCATTCACATTTGTAGCCATGGTAGGCGGAAATCCGCAGCACGACGCCTTTGGATTCCGGCATTTGAGGAATCCCGGACCCATGGCTGAGTACCTGAGTGCAGGCGATCTCGGCCGGTTCGAGGGTTTCCTGGGATCCCTATGGACGGCCAGCTTCACGACTGTCGGGCCGGAGTACGTGACCCTGATCGCAGCGGAGACAAAGCACCCGCGCACATACGTAAAGAAAGCCTTCCAGATCGTCTTCTGGCGCTTCCTGCTCTTATTCATCATGGCTGCCATCAGTGTGGGCATTCTGGTGCCATACGACGATCCTGCTCTGATCGCAAACTTCATCACCAACACCGCCGATGGCAGCAAATCCGGCTCCTCCCCGTTTATAATCGCCATGCGGAATCTACAGATCTCGGGATTGCCGCATGTGATGAACGCGCTACTCGTCACGACCATCTTCTCTGCGGGAAATACGTACATGTACTGCGCCAGCCGAAGCCTCTACGCCTTGTCATTAGAGGGCCGCGCGCCGCGGATCCTCTCGAAATGCACCGGACAAGGCGTGCCCATCTATTGCGTCCTGGTGACGATCTGCTTCCCGCTCCTCTCCCTCCTGCAGGTCGGCGACGTCTCGAGCCAGGTCCTTCCCTGGCTCACGAACATCCTTACCGCCGGAGGCCTGATCAATTACTTTACCATGGCCGTCACGTACGTCTTCTTCTACCGCGCTTGCAAGGCACAGGGCGTCGATCGCACAGCCTTCCCTTACTACGGGCGCTTCCAACCATATTCGGCGTGGGTTGGGGTCGTCGTTGAAGGACTCATCATTCTATTTTTTTGGGTACTGCAGTTTCAGCTCCTGGGATGTCTCGAGTTTCTTTACAAACTATACGATGGTGATCTTCGTTTTTGTGACATTTATCATTTGGAAGGTCGTCAAGCGGACCAAGATAGTGAGACCGCTTGGAGCGGATCTGCTCTGGGAGAGGCCGATTGTGGATTCTTACGAGAGATCCACGGTAGAAAAGCCACGGGGCTTCTGGAGGGAGATGGAGGAGTGGGTTGGGGGTTCAGACAGAAAGCTGGTGGACACAGGCAGGAATACTGATTGCTTTTTTCTTTGGGCTCCAGATCTAGCCAGACCAGGACCTCACCTTTTAGTAGATATGTTCAACAAATACGAGGGATGAGCACAAACAGATGTACATGATTCTTGCCATGGATTGGCGTGTTCAGTGCATTGGCAGGATTTTGGATTTTTTTTCATGTTTCCATATGGAAAGCCCTAAGCTCCCATTTGTGCTAGCGTATTGGGTATAAAGGTATGATAGCATGAGAACAATTACTTCCTGAGAATCATAATGGCGTGCACGCCTCGAGTATCCATCCTACTGCAGCCGCACCTGGGTCTTCTCCGCCACCTCCTGAAGCTCAATAAGATCTTTCCCCCCTGCATCGCCCCGTAACAGGCCGGTCGGCTCGTCAACCTGACAGGCCAGCACTGCCAGCGAGGACGATTTCCACACCGGGACTTTTTTGCTCTTCCTATTGCTCAGGACGGTCAGGACGGCGAACAAGACGGCCAACGCCTCCGTCACAATCGGCACAACAAAATATCCCCATCGGATTGCCACAAACGGGACATCTCGACCCTGTCTCCCGTTGCTGAAAGCATATTAGGACCATTCCGCAGGTAATCTGTCATGGCAGCGGCCATGTGTTCGAACCGCGCGAGAATGTCGGCGTCCCCTCCAAGGGCAGCGGCAAAACCGAGGTCGGTGTTTTCCCAGTCGCCACTGACCCACTCGGTCACAGAGTTGAGGACTCGAAGAAATTCCCTAGTGCCAGGAGATTGGCATAATCTAAACCTAGCTCTGGAATAGTGTCGGTGCCGTTGACCGTTGTCTCGTTCGTGGCGATCCTGCCGAAGTAGTTGTTCGAAGCCTTGACATTCCTCCAAGGGTTCCTGCCATCGAGCCCGATATCGACCCCGTGAACGTCCCCAAAGGAAAAGTCGTTACCGTTGGCCTTGACGGTGTTGTACTGGTACGCCGTGAGAGAGAGCGAGCACTCTGTGATATTGATACCCAGCGATTCCATGCCCGAGGATCGGTAGATGCCGAAGCGGGCGAGTTCCGGGAACGTTTCCGGCAGGTCAGATGTTCCTAGGAAGTCTAACAGAGACGTGGCATTCATGTAGTAGCTTGTCCCGGAGGCAGTAAAGACATACTGGTACGATAGGCCCAATCCGCTAGGTGTGGTCATGTTGCAGTGTCCCCCGACGCCCTCCCGCTCGCTGCAGGTGGCAGTGCGCAGAGTCTTCTGCGTGACGTTTTGACAGGTGCTCTTGAACCCGAGCGAGACGTATGAATCTGGCCATCTACAGGCCCCAGGACAACTGAATCTCGTGGCCGTGGTATCCCGTAAAGACCCTGTACGATGGCGGACTGCATTCCGGGATCCTGTGGGGTGCTTTCTGAGAATCGGTCAATTGGCGATACTTATAATCCTGAGAGTCCTGAGTACTCAGTAAAGCAATAAGGGTGTCTTACCGACGCGGGCAGTGGCTATTCCTGGTCCAAGATTCCGGCTGTAGTCGTGCGCGTACCCAAACATGGCGCTGGCGTCGCTCTCCACAAGTTCCCGCTGCTCGCGGAGGACAACCTGTTGCGCGAAGAGGGAGAAGGTGAGCCGCAGGATGGTGACGACCGCGCCGATGGTCGCCAGATTCCACTTGACATTTGTAAGGAGCAGGATAGACCCCCAGACGCCTCGACTAGCCCCATCGAACGTCTCGAGGTGGGAAAGCCGTTTCGGTCGGTCCTTGAAATAGAGCCACTTGAGCTGCGCGATGAACGAGCTGACTCCATGCATCAGCGCTGTCGTATATGCGGTTGTGAGGATGGAGATCGTTGCGCTGAGAGAAACGCGCGCGTTCCAATCTGACAGGGGTTTTCCTTCCATGGCAATGAATATGCCGAGAATGGCGAACGGAGGCCCATGGCCAGAAGAGAGCTGGCAGCTTCAAACAGCCATTCGCTAGGGTAGTATAACGGGTGGCGCTTGTACTCGACTTTTGAATTCTGGGCCCGCTCTGGGTCTGCCTCGGAGACCTTGGAATCCTCGTGTGGGTGAATTTTAGGGTCACTTTCGTCTGCGGCCATGATGGGAGATCTAGCCTCTCGCCGTGAACCTGCGTTTGGAATACTTCTCGAGGGCTAACCGACGGAGTCGAAGAGAAAAAGGGCGATGTCCAAGCTGTGAGGTTTTTCTTCATGCTCCCGCTGGCGCGATTTTAGCCTAACTCCCAGGCCTCGACACCTTTATTCTGCACGCATTTCTGGCGAAGAGAGCCGTCCAGTAAGCGCCTAGGAAAGGGCTCTCAGGTCGGACTGGCCAGGGTCCAGCTCCCTCCCTCCGAACTTGGTCCGCCCTGAGGCCCATGCGGATCGGCATCTCCGGGTATGGCTGTCTGGGGTTACATGTCCAATTTGCGACGGTTACTAGTCTGACTCAGGTGCTTACTTGCATTGCTTATCTGAAGTTATGGTAGAGGCAGGACACAAATAGAAAGGGCACTAAATGTCTGTTGGTGTCGGACAGCAACAGAGTGAAAAGGAGCTACAACCCTACCGCTGGCCGGCTTCAGAAACGTCGCTTGTGCAGTACAGATCCAAGAGCTTTAGATCTTACTGAGCGACCCACAGTACGGTATCCTACCAGCGATATGTATCCAGACTTGAATGGCCGGGGCGGACCGTAATTATAAGCAACATGATTCTTAGCAGTTGATCAGGCTGAGGAAGGAGACGATCATGGATGAGAACTCCACGTCGCCATCTCGTGTCCTCTCTTTCTCAACATTTTACCTGGTCCGGTGATGCTTGCGGCTGAGGCAGTGAAGACAGGGCTCTGGCGGGAGCGCTGGGCAGTGCTGGGCAGTCGTCTCGTATTCCCCCACCCAGCCCTCACAACACCAGAACCAAGATGCAGTATCCCTTGTAAGATGTCTGTCTACTCCGGAGTATCTCCATCTTTCCAGGCAGCGCCAAGTACGCCAGGCCTATCGGAGACGCGATGTGCAAATAACGCAACTCTCCGAGCTGACAAATGACACAAGGGATCAGTTAGGTGTCAGTTGCTGGGTAGCGGTTCATATGAGAGACTGGAAATGGTGTCTTCAGGGAGTACCTGCGTCGTCATCATGAGTATGCAGCCTTACCGTTGCTAGTGAAATTATAGAGGCGGCGGCTGACAGCCGTCTCTCCCCTTGAGCTTTGTGGCGCTTCTACCGTGATTCTTGACTATACAGCAATCTTCAGAGGATGACATTCAGAATTCCGTGCCTTATCGATTTTGACCTGTCGACATTGGGTGCCTAGTGCTTCAGTGTCCAGCGTTGAGAAACGAGGCTGTCCAAGATATGACCCCTGCAGGGAGTGCAGTTTTTAGTGGGGGCCAAAAAAAAAGAGGAAAAAAAGACGAAAAAAAAAATAAAGCAGGGGCCGTTGGCACCGTTATCTTTACAAGGATAAAGGCTGGACCCTTCTGACTGAACTCACATCAGGCTATCGGAAAAATACCCCAGCCCAATAAATAGCAGAGAAATGATCTCTCAGAGGTCTGTGGGCTGGGGAGCCTCCGAGGACAGGACTAAACATTGATGGCTATGGTGGCTGGCTGGGTTACGAGCCGTCCTGCATTAGCACTTGACACGGCTGAACTCTACATGAGATAGCCTTCATCTATTGGCTGCCGATTTATCCGCAGTCGTTGGGCATGCATCACAACTTCACACCCTCTGAGTGCCTCCAGAGGCTCCTGCGTGGAGAGTGTCCACTCTGACGGTCCGAAAGTGCTTGGCCTTATTCTAACGGGCCAGAATTAGTCTAAACATCCCCCGCTTGAACACATGGTCGACTCAGCCTGGTTTATTTTGGTGCTAACTCTTTTATAGAGTAAGGCCAGGGCTGAAAGGAAGGGAAAACGTCGGATATAAGCCGTCATCCCCGACGTCGGATCTCTGGAAGGAAAAGCTGTTATGGTAAGGTTTTCGCAATAGGATTATTCTCAGGCTTCGCAACTACCAGAGAAGGACGGGAAGGTTCTGATTGAATCATGTTGCTTGGATGGCACTCCCTCGTGCTGTACGCGCTGTTCTACCTACAACGAGCCGCGGCACTTCCCCAGGGCACGACAACATCCGGAGTCGCAAATGTAGCAGCCCCCCAACCTACAGCGGCGAATTCCAGCGTAGCAGAGGAGAGGAGATGTGATTTTGACTCAATCAACGACTTCTTCAGCTATGCCACCGAGAACGGATTGAACATCACGGTGGAGGTGCAGAACTGCCAGAATCTGTGCCTGCTCACGTATGGAGTCGGCAACCCAGATCTCTCAGGGATTGGCGTAAGTCACCTATTATTCTCATTATGATCAGGATTATTAGAAAAAGAATGGACCCGCTGATGGGGCAACTGCCGTCTCCAGATGATGTACGCATACAGTATCCAGACCGCGTTCACCATCCTCCTCGGCCCCGTCTACCGTCTCCTCTATCTGGCTTTCGCCCAAGCCAGCGCCTTCATCCGTGACGCCAAAGACATCCAGCTCAATTTCTTCTCCTCCAATGGGTTTTTCGTCGGCTCGTCTGCGCTGGCTTCACTCGCCCATCTATCCCAGAACCCGTCGACCTTCGAGGTGGCCGAGATTCAAGCCATGGCATTCCTGCAGGTCAACAGCGTCCTGGTCACTTTCTTCTGCATGGTCGTCGCGCAGCCGATGTCGCGCTGGGGTGCGCGAGTGCTCCTCTACATTGTCGTCTTTGTTCTCATCATCGTCACCCTGGGAGAGAGCCATCTTAATTCCGACAGCAAGGAGAACTGGCGCCTCGCCTCGGACGGCTGCGCGCACAGCTCGTCAGACTATAGCGTCATTAACCCCGTTCCTTACCCATCTTGGGCTGTCGCTATCTTTGCAGTCGCGGGGACAGTTGCGTTCTGGCTGCAGTCGTTGAAGGAGAGATTCCAGGCAGACAAGCTGCACAAATCCATGTTTCGAGTCCTCATGCTGTTCTGGGTGCTACTGATCGCCTTGCTGACTGCAGGCATGGTGGTTGGCTTGACGATGATGTGGCGGCAACGCCGGCACTTGAAGAGTCTTGCGAGGGACCAGTTCGAGGATGACGAATGGGGATTCGGGCAAATTGCTGCTTTGACGATCTGGGCACCAATACCGGTCGAGTTGCTTTATATCCTCAATGGTGAGTTCACCGTTGCGCACTGTATGCTAAATTTTCGAGCTGGCTGACGATTTTGCTGCAGATTTGGCTCAGAGAAGGTCTTCAAGATGGGGTCGCTGGAATCAAACTATCAGTACCTTTTTCTCCCCCAAAGCGCTGAAGAAAGACGAGCAGTCTTCGCCTGGTCCTGACTCGCAGCCTGAGATGAAGGTCCAGAGCGGAAATGGAAGGATTATCGAGGTTGCCGATAGGTAGGCTGGCTATCGTCATGGCTTAGCGGCCTGTGTGTCTTCGACAACTCGGGAGTCTGGATTTCGAACAGCCTCACAACGATGTTTGAACTGTCATTTCTGACGGATCATGAAGACTTAAAGTAGCCGTTCTAGTTGCACTACTGGGTACTGCATTGCCCTGTCAGGCCCGTCTGATCTGATGTGTACAGACTTTGGATTCACTCAGTTGATTGCCTGTTATGTCTAGATGATTCCAGGACAACAGCAAAAAGCTGTCCATCTCACATACTTGGCCAATAACTGGAACTAGAAGTGCGGCTAGATATATATGGACTTAATGTCCGGCCTAGGCCACACCTCCAGACGCCTGTGAGGATATCCAATGTATGGCCAGCAGTGTGATGATCTGCGTACATATATGGTATACCGTACCGTTTTTGCTGCAATGAGCAAAGGTTTGATTGATTTATGAGGTATGATTGATTTTTGTTTTTCTCTAAGGCTACGCTAATGACTACCAAATTGGCCTTAAGTCATATTTGCTAAAAAGAGAGTTCCGAATGAGTAACAAACCTACCTAGGAACCTCCAGCTCGGGCTCCAGTCCACGGGTGTTTGATGTCTTGCCCGAATAGGGCATGGCAGCTCGAAGACGCACGTGACTACGAGGCTCCTCCAGGCGGAATCGAGCTGACGTTCATAGACTGTGAACAGTATCAAGTGAATGCGGTAGGGTTAATAAAGTACTTAGTCAACCACCGTCTAAGCCAGACCATCTCATCGATCCTACTGACGGTCCTCTTCCATAGCGGTAAGAAGAGACCTACAGTGGTTGGCCCCATTGGAATCTGTTGTGGATGCTCAGAGGGGAAAGGGCAGACGGAAGCTGTATCAACTACACGGACGTAGCCTACTAAGGATTAATCGTCATATGGCATCTGATCCTTAGTAGGCTACATTCGTGTAGTTGATTCAGCTTCCTTCTGCCCTTTTCCCTTTGAGCATCCACAGCAAATGTTCTGCCCGACAGCAGACTGCCTGGGTCACAGGCCGGGCCATCGTCCTGCGAGCTGCGAGGCAGGCTCTTGGATATGGGATAGGGCAACAGTCTTGATCCGGTGGAGCAAATGAACAAACCTCAAGAAAACTGGGCATGACACTCATTTATATCATAAAATAGAGCAAATACAAGGCTCATTCTGTGCATCTTAGGGAAGCAGAAACACACATTACTGTTCATGGTCATTGCGCAATTCCAGCCTACTGGGGCACATGCATCTCCCTCAGCATGGAATCAATAAACTCTCTCTGCTCCTCTAACCACCTCCTCTTTTTCTCCACATCAAACGGCTTATGAGCCGTCTCCCTGTTCCTCTCTTCCTTCCGCTGAGCCCTCACCCGCTCCTCCAGCACATCAAGCCTGTACTCGAAGTACTGCGGGAACAGCTCTTCCAGGTTACTGATTCCACGGACTCCCACGAGGATTGACTCATCGCGCACGAGTGGATCTTTGGGCCGGAAGGGCGTCACCATAGAGATCCGTTCGCGGCCACCAAGGGCCTTGAGCGCTTGGTGGTGCAGGTACCGGCCCTGCATGACAACTGCGTACCCCTGTGCAGAATATCAGCAATGCATCACTGATTGACTATAGATAGAGGATCTGGTTTACCATAGCAGGCCCTCGGACTTTCTTGATCTCGCCACTCGGCAGGTTGATCGCCGTCTCGCCGCCAACCATCCCCGTGCAATCCGAGAGCATGGTCACGCAGACGAAGGGGAAGCTGTCGTAATGCCATGCAAAGGCGGGGACATCGTCATCGTCACTAGAATTGCTAACTACCGGCCCATCGGCGGTGGTAGAGTCCGGCTCGTTGCGATCGTCCTTGGCGGCAATATTGATGTTTGCGATCTCGTAGTCGTATACGGGGACAAGATCGATTCCCGCAATCTCGGATACTTTAGAAAGCACCTCGGGCGACTTCCACACGTCGTAGATGAAGGGGGCTCGTCTAAATGGTTCTTTTAGCATGCCGACCTTCGGCGCTTACCGTAACATAAAGGCCAGAAAAACGGAGTAACCTACGCATGTCCCATCCCTCGAATCATATTGGTACAGAAGCTGCTCGCATACTGGCAGTCCTGTAGCACGGGCTCACTAAAGATCTCAGCCCTCATCTGCTTGATTGCTTCCTCGGTGAAAAGACGGAATGGCTCAGAGATGGCGTTTGGTGATATGCCGGCGCCCTCAAGACCAAGTTCGGCCATTGTGTGAATCTTGGCTGGATGTTCGTAGACCAGGTGCTCGGTTGGGTTGAAAGGACGCCTCTGTGTGAGTCTGGCTTTCTCAATGATGGATCTAGGGATCTTCTTTGTGGGCCGGGTGGCTTCTTTGGTTGTTGGGCCGACCACTGTTGGCGCCGCAGTGGTGGAGGTAGTGGTAGGGGCAAGGAGGGCTGCCGGGGCCATCTTGATTAAATGTTATGAGTCGACGTACTAGACTGGAGATGTGTCAGCTTGTTTGCGGTTTCGCTGTCGTTTAGCCGTTGTTGCTTGTCCACGGTTGGGTCTGAACGTGTACTTATACTTTAAATCTGCCTTGAAATCTACAGTTTCTGTAGTGGTATCATCCGGGGTATGCTTATCTCTACCGCGGGGAGGCGACGCATGAGTCCAGCTGATCTCGGATGCAATCCAACGTCCGTCCTGTTTGTCTCTATCTTGTCTGAGGGGTTCAAGCCTATGACGGAATCATGGGCACTATGGACAGATCTAGATTCCCGACATGGCCAGAATGCATGCTGCATGAACGCCACTCGGGATCTCTACCGCAAACTATAGCGCAGCGAATCACGGACGTACTCGGGCTCGGGTCTCGCATTCAGCTGCCGAGCCGAAAACTGTGAAGCAGGTTCGATTGATAGAATTTCTCGGAATGAGAAGCCTAGCGCGCGGAGGATGTACCTGGTCTTTACCGAATCGAGTCCCGCTTCCCGGATGAGGCCGCTGCAACATACGTAGGCATTGCATAGGACACCGCACATGGAGCCGTACGCACCCGCTGTGCAAGCTGCCTTAGCAGACGATGCAAAAGCCACATCAGAGGTATGACAATGAGGCGGCATCCTTGAACTATTCCTTGTTTTACCTTTAGTTCCGCTACTATTTGCTACACTCACCGGCAAACTGGGGCGCGATAGGTGTTTCTACCTCTCAGGCTGAGCTTCAAGCCTCTCTCCGCTGGAGAGAAAATTGGATAAGGTCGTTATAAACGGTTTCCTTCTTGCCTTGGCCGCACTTCCACATGTCCAAGATTCTTTAGAGGTCAGACCGGTGAAATTTCTCGGATGAAGCGGGAGTGGAAGGGCGTGAGCGCGTGTTTGCTATCGTGATGACATCCGGAAGCGAAACGCACCATTTGATTCCATTCTTGGAAAGCTTAATCTTACCCAGGGTTTGGCTAACAACTTGGAGGTGTGCAGCCGTTTCCTGAAGATGGTAGCGACGCGGCACTGCCTGTTCAGACAGCCGCAAACCAATTATCTGCGTTAGCACTTGCTCTTGTACAAGATTGGATCACCGTTACGGCGGCCTTTATCAGTAAGGTAAAACTAACCAATCTCACGACGATCCAAGCCCTGCTCACGTTCCCCATTAGTGGCAATCAACGCTTGCCGTCGGTGCAGGTAGCCGGTAGTCGGACATGTTCCTCGATCGCCGTCTCCGCCTCTATCCTCCACCAGATCGAGTTTCCATGGTAGATTCCTTTCATATATGTCAAATTCTTGCGCTGAACGAACTCTGAATTGTTAGTTGGGGTACGTAGAGTATGCGGCAGGGATAGCCCGTCCGAGGACGAGTATTCCATGCTTTCCGTCAGTGGCCTCGGTTCCTCATCATATATCCATACCATCCCATACTGGTCAAGGGAGCGTTGTAAAATTCTTTTCTGTTCTATTGGCCGGAAAGCCCAACGCGCTTACTACACTACCAAGCTTAAGCATATCCACGTTGTTCAACCTGATGCAGATTATGTAGACTGGTCTTAAGTTCAATGATACTAGAAGGTTGGTATCAGCATTCTTCCTATATCGCTGCAAGTGTGGCTGATGTCTGTCCCTATGTGGCACACCTGGGTTCAGGTAATTACGGATCATTTAATGCAGCATGGTCTGCTCAGCGAGTTCGCGAATATTGAAGTTCGTTTTGTAGATGGCAATACTGCCGCATTTGGTAGCAGCATGTAGGTGCTATAGAGGGTGCCATGCAAGCTGTATGCTGGAACAAGATATAAACATAAATATAAAGATCCTTTTTAGATGATCAAGGATTTCTCCTGCGGGCATGATACTTTGGACTGGAGTTTAAAAAATATTTGGAGAAGGTAGTGGTTCGAAATAAAGAAGGGCTGGAGAGGAGTCTGCGGACAAGATATAAAACCTACTAAGATATATAGACATCATGTAATGCTTATCCTGCGTACCAGTTCACGATAAGACTGCTGGCTGCATAACGTTTTGTGATATAGCGGCCTGATCGCGCTGACCTGAGGATCTGACCCCTCAATGTAGAAGTGAAAACAAAAGCATCTATGGCCAACAAGAAAGAGAGTCAATGCCTAAAGGGCATCCGCTCTATAGTAGGCTAGTAGGCTGCGTTTGTGTAGTTGATACAGTTTCAATCTGCCCTTCCCCCTTTAAATGTGCATGCGTATTCCACAACAAATACCAAAACCCTTCTCAGTTTCATCGCACATGAAATGCATGACTAGACCTTGACATAACGCAAGTTACCTGTGACGGTCGACCAAAAACCTGTGACGGGTCGGGTTGGGTACGGGTCTAGGTCTTCAACCTGTACGGGTTTTGGGTAACCTGCGGGCTTGCAGACAATACAAACACGCTGTAACGTATCCCGTGAGCGAGTGGCCCATGTAAGCGAGCGGCCCACCTCTGTATTCCATATAAAATGGCGTCTTTTTACACTCTATTAACTCAACAACAGTAGGTTGTAAGTAATACTATAAAACTGAGGTAGAATATATCCTTTTATAATGATATTTATCTTATTTTTAAGCTCTATAGCCATAGGATTTCTCTCCAAATGTATAATACTTCTGAATAACAAAAATACAGCTGTAATCTATATTACTCAGAGGAATACTTATTATAGCAGGATAAAATCACTAATCCCTAAATAAAGGCTACCTAAATAGACTAAATATATACTTCTAAATCTCTCAACCAATTTGTTGTTGAGGTAATAGAGTATAAAAAGGCGCCATTTTATATGGAATACAGAGGTGGGCCACTCGCTTACGGGATACGTTATGTTAACTTATGAACCAGGTGTTTAGATAATCGGCATTTTTATGCGGAGCATATAGCCTAATAGGGAGATTTTATGCAAAATGGGTTCTTGGTGGTTAACCCGTGGGTTACCCAAAGACCGCGATGGTCCTGACTCTTGACCTGACCACAGTTCAGGTTTTGTCATGGTCTATGGGTGACTACTAGTAGGACAAGGATGATTAATTCTACACTGATTACGAATACAGCCTGTTGTGATATTGATAAACGATAGCTTTGTCCAGCGTGCCTCCCAGAGTGTATTTTTGTTATCCTCCATTAGTATTACAATACCATTCAACCAGGACACCAGCGCGCCGAAGATCACTTTGAATAAACTCCCACAGCCAGCGGCTCATGGCACCTCTTGTGCTAATACCAGGCTACGCAGATCGATGAGCGGGGAATCCCGTCGCATCTTCCCTTCTGAGTTTTCTATCATTCAGCTTCCCCTACAATGCGTTCCTTTCCCAGAGTATCAAGCGAGTATCTGAGCAGTAGTCTGGTACAGACGTGAATATCCTTCTAAGAATAAATTCCGTTCCTTGCACCTGCTTCATATCGCTAATCATCACCCTTGGATAGGCAAAATTGTGCCATCGGGGCATAACGTCAATACGTATGCTCATCAGCCATTGGAGGGACGATCTCAAGCGCAAGGCGTCTGTCATGACACGTATACAGCCAATGCTTTGAAAGTGTGAGCCTTGCATTGTTGCTTTCCTCGTGAGTCATCTGCCCGTTAGCCATGTTCAATACATAAATCTGACGGCCCACCCCTGTAGCCAAGGATTCTTCTCGCACACCCAAACTTCCAGGTATACTTACCGTTATGCCGAATAAACACGTCCTCAAGTGCGAACGGTGTCGAGCAGACAAACAAAAGGTATGACTTTCCCGCCAAATACTAAATAAAGGCTACCATTGTGACAACTGCTTTCTCGCAGTGCCATCCAGACCGGCGGCAATGGCAAGGACAAAAGTGCGACCAGTGCAAACATTATGACTAGCCCTGCTCGGCGCCGATGTATCCACGATCACAGACCACAAGCCTACTCGATGGGAGCCTTGCGAGTGCCGATTTTGCGGACCAGGAACCTGAATTTACACGAGATGATATTACACTCGGAAGTTCAGTCCTGAGATATCGATTAAGCGAGGGAAGCAGCTCGGACATTGTGGTAGAAATTATGGCAATAACGACGACTTATCAGGGCTTCCATCACACCTTGCAGTGCGCTAGCCAGGCCGGAAACCGCTGATTCAGGTGTTAATGTCCACGAACCGGACCAAAGAAAAGCGACGCTTCTCCATCGTGCCGTGAGGAGGAAAGAGGCGGACTGGGTCCGCTGGCTGAATGAACACGGGGCTGATGTTAAGGCGCGGAAAAACAATGGGGACGGTCCCTGGCATTGCGCAGTGATTGTTAGGGAGGACGCAAGCGCACATATGCTGCTTGAGGCTGGCGCAGATCCATGTAGTGTTGGCAAGGATGGAGTAAATGCATTTCATATGGCAGCACTGACTTCAAATGCTGCTACTCTCCGCAAGGTCATCCCCTTTGTACCAGATATAAACTTGCCAGACCACAACGGCAATACTGCGCTCCACCACGCAGCAAATGATGAATGGGTTGCCTGGGGAAAAGTCAAAGAGCTGGTGCACATGGGGCCAAATATCGAAGCGCGAAACAATAATGGCCAAACTGCACTGCACATTGCAGCAGATACGCAGCGTTCTGAAACCGCAGATGAGCTTGTCGAATGCGGCGCATCAGTGAATGCAGTTGACAAGATTGGGAGAACACCCCTCATCATTCTAATAGATAGCTATGCAGCATACTTTGACTCTATGATTGGCAAGTACGAGATTGGAGAACCCTGCTATTTTGAACTACCGGCCCTGTTTGAAGTCTTGATCAACCAGAAACCAGGCATTTCGCACCGCGACTCCAGCGGAGCATCAGCCTTGAATTTTGCTCTTTTTTGGTATCTGCTGTGGGTTAAAAAAGATGCTTTCGAAGAGCCTCCACCACAGCAGTCTTTGAAGACCAAGTTCGAAGCCTGGGAAAAACGACGGATACAGGAACATCTCGTTACCTTGACAAGTCACAGCGCGCCTCGCGCCAAGATACCCTCCGCGGTCCATGATTTTTGGGTTAACATCGTGCTGGCATGCCTGCATAATGCGGAATTGAACAGGCTCAATCCTAGGCCTTCAGGCTGTTGCTGATATAGTAAAGCGGCCCCGAGAGATGGTGGTTGTATATAAGAGGGCGAACAGTGGGATTTACCATAGTTTTAACATTGCTGATGAGAGGTGCCCTTACGACTTTGAAGCCCTTTCTGGATGCTGTCATGTCTGGACTCATAATCCACAGCAGAAGTGGTGAACTACCTTGTAGGTGGGGATTGCAGAGTAGATGAGTTTACCGCTCCTTATGGTGTCCAATGCCCTACTTCCCAACCGGAACCAGGCGAATCCCCTGTGTTAACCTTAACGCCAGCACCAGAACACTGTCCGAGTTATCAATTGCGCTATTAACCCCATATATTAGACCGGTAGCCGGCACCCAAATAACGTAGAGGACAGTGCAATACGGGCCATTTCTGGCGTCCTGCTAATTGTCACAACAGACACATCAACGTAACTATCAGGTCTTCCGTCCATCGCCCAAGATACCTGGTGGTCATTGTAACGGGCGTAGGCAGTATTATTTTCAACTGGCTGTCCTGTATAAACGAGTATCACAAGCTTAGAGAAAGAAACAAAAGATAGAAGCGCAGATATCTTCCTCCTCCCCTTTATCAACCTTTCCCAATCATGCGTCAAGGCTTCCGACTTCCCGGACTTGCATGCCGACGGATCTCTTTTCCTACGAGGCCGCAATTCCGAGGCTGTACACAGATGTTGCAGAGACCCTAATTAGAACCAGGTTGAGGGCATGGCCGACAACCAAGATCCAGGCCATAGCCTGTGACAGTCATATACTGGAGTTAGCCCCAAGGAGGCAATTCATTGAATTAAAGAGAGAATTTAAAGACAACTAGGTACAGGTCATCTAGTCTTCTATGACCTAAAGTATTACAGTTAGAACATGTCAGTGGATGTCAACTTGGCGCGGAAAAAGACTCGAGTAAATTTGTCAGGAGAGAGGTCTCTAGTACTTAGATACATATTTAAATAAAATAATTAGATCTCCTGCCTCTTGTACTAAGGTACCTTTATTAGCTTATCTAGTATATAGATTGTTGTTTATGAAGACTCTGCTTGATACTAAGTATGGAAATTAGTTTTCATCAAGATATCCCTTGTTATATATAACAACTTCAAAGCCTTTTCGCTACTCTAGATAGCTAATACTACCATTGACAGGAGCCTGAAGGCTTTCCTCATGAAATCTTATGGCATTTATGTTCTCCAGTGCAGTTATTTAACGTATAGGGTGTAGTAAGTATAGAAGAGGCACTAGAACCTCTGCTGCGTGCTAGAGGGCTGGTTGGCGTAAGAGGTAATATACAAAGCTTGGAAAACCCTATTTGGGTTATTGTAACAGCGCGCCAGCTAGGTAGGCGCGATCGAGACAGATCAGGCCATGGGGTCTGATTAAGGACTGCGGCATATCCGCGGATATGAGATAGCAAATGCTATCCATATCGTATCCATGCGGATACCAGATACCTGAGTTGCTATCTTTATCCACACCCAAATCCGCGCGGATACGATATGGATATCTTGTTACTATCCGCACTAGCATAATTTTCGCTAGATTAACCCAATCTAGCCTGACACATGACGTATAATGTGCTGATTAATATCAGTAATATACACATGTTCTGGCTTTGACAAGCTTGCCAGCACTACATGGCTTCTGTATGATACTATCCCCCAGGATGGATCCAATATATATCACTACCAGACCTTGTTGCATAAACATGCCACTGTTACTGTTAATAGCCTGACTCTGTAGCCTGTCTGTTGTATCTACTCTGTTATCTATCTCTGAATATATTCCTGAGTCTGTATTGTGCCAGCAGCAGATTAGAAGTCATCTAAATACAGCTTGATATATTGTTAGCATCAAGATTCTCATGTTTGAATTGTGGCTCAATACACTCCTTGAACAATATATTACATACAAAACGTGCATAAATTATGCAGTAACAGATATAGTCATGTTTGGTTTGTTTGTCTATCCACAAAATATCCAAATCCGCATTGCGGATACCTTCTACTATCCATATCGTATCGCTGCGGATATTTGGATATTAGATTACATCCATATCCGCGGATGTGCGGATTTGGATATGCGGATTTGGATATATCGCGGATGTTGCCGCAGTCTAGACCGTCTGATCATAGTGACCTTTTGACCCAGTTGGGAGATGCTTGGCTGGACACGTCTATTACATTATATAGTTCTATTCCTGCAGCAGGAAAGCCGCTTTCAATGTTCTTTATAGTATAAATACACTAATAGGTGCGGGGAGGCTTCTAAAATGTTAAACTTATTGATATCTTGTTTGTCTAGGCATGACCATTTGATAAGGCTCTATACACAGTTTTAGCAGACCAAAGAGCGAATATCTGGTTGATATATATTATCAAGCATGCAAACAGATACTATACCATTATTCTTGCAGATCCTGTCAAATTGAGGTGTTAAAGGGCTTTATGGCTAGCCAAGATAAGCAATAAATATTAGCTAACTGTACAAGAACTAGTTACAAGAAGAAGCAACAGCTCGCGAGAACTTTGCCCACAACGAAGACCTCTCCAATAAGTCGTATCGATTATGTAACTCCACATTTCACTAAGGACACGATTACCAGCCTTTTGCCCTTTTGGGTCGTCAGGCGATTCTCATCCGACTTCTTGCATGCTGCCGAGGCTAACGCCATAAAAAAAGAAACGTTTACTTACCAGAGGACCCGCTTCGCGACAGGTTCAAGGAAGGTTTCAGACACTTTTCCCCACCCCGGTGAGCCGATACTCCAGCACTATTGATTCTGCTCGGAACTTTCTTCCTTGGATCCGGTGCCTCCTTTATTGTGCTTCGTGAATGGTCGCCACAGTGTAGTAGTTCCGTCTACACGTGGAATGCCTGGCGTGCAGGTTCCAGCAATAGGAAGCTCATCTTTGTGCCGGGGAGGTGGCAATGGGGCTGTGAGGGAACCCTGGAGGGCATGTCAACTTTGCAGGAACGTCGAGGCATACTGCGGAATCATCGTCTGCGGCGGCCATCCTCGTCACCTAGGTTCTTCGATCTCCATATCTTATTCGAACTTCTGCAGCTGCTCTGTGGCCTGCACGGACGGGGTTGGCACACGGGCCGGAAGGAATACCGCACGCTTTGTAACGGCTCATACTAGGTAAAGCCAGAGTATGACTCTTTGCTGGGCACCGAGCCTTCGTGAAGATTCCATGCCCTTGTCAATTGGCCCGTTCACCCGGCCAGATTAGCTATGATCTGGGTGTGTCTCGTCGTTTGCGGGAGATCGGACAAAACGCGATCAGCATCGCGGATAGCACCTCCAAGGGATAGTTTAAAGTAAAATTGATTGCATGGTGATTTCATTTCAAGATCCCTGCATCCTTCATGAAGCTACTTCTGGTTAGTGAGAAGCAACCCAGCCGGCGCTGACGAGACCTCGACGCTCGACGAGCGAATATGGTACTGTTGTTCAATTTACTTCTATGTGTCGATAGCGCTGATGGAATTGGATCAGTGCACTTCCCAGCCCGATTTCGATAAAGCATGAGATTATAAGTGCTGCACCGGCCAAGGCCGCCTTCTTGCAACGCTGAGAAGATGTTATCTTCTCATCGATGACATCCCCTTGTCGCCGAGACTTTGCCTCAGCTAGTGAACACGAGGCTACCGGGATTTTTGGCCAATACAATCGCTGGGGCCAAACAGGCGCGCTCGAAAGCAATTTCAGCGTCACATCGTGCCAGAACAAAGATCCTGCTTTGTCAAACTGTTCATGTTCTCTACAGTTGCGGCCGCTAAGCTACAGTGGTATGGCAAAAGTATCCGCGACTTCAAGTACCCCACAGCAACCGCTGGGATTGCGAATATTTTCGTCATATCACTACAAGGTGCGGGGACAAGTAACTCGCCAATACGAGGGATCGTCGTCTACGAGCGATATTGCGACCCCGAAGGTTCCTTGTGCTCTCACGAGGGGTCTGAGGTGAAGATTCGAAACGTGCCGAGATCTTGTGCGGGACGGCAGGGGCCGACGCCCAGTTCGACCCTGCTGATGGCCGAGAAGTTGCAGCTATTAGGCTATCGCTCAGGCCTGTGATTGGCACAGAGACCGACAATAGCCTGCGTTGGTGCTGAACCCTTACCTGTCGATCTTCTGCTGGCGCAGGCCTGGGCCTCGCTTACTGCTTCCAGGAATGTGACGGCGGTTTCGTCCGATCGCTGCCTGGTCTGGGCGTTGTGTTGGCCCCATCTAACAGTACGACTAGGGCAGGGATCACGATCCAATATCCGCTCGCCTAGGTAGTGAAGAAGACATGCATGGCGTCCCATTTGAGAGCGATATCGCGAAGGAGCGCCGCCAACAGCACTTGAAATAAGCAGCCTTGTCTCCCGCGGAACCGTCGATCCGTGGATCAGACACGTAAAGCTTATAGGTGTCGAGCGCAAAAAGATATCAGGAAGGATGACAAGACAGCAGTCCGGGCTCGCCTGCCAGGAATGCCGACGCCGGAAGGCCCGATGTGACCGCGTGCGGCCTAAGTGCGGAATCTGCAAGGCTGCCGGACGAAACTGCGTGATTGCCGACAAGAGGTCGCCCCGTGGGCCGAAGAAGGGCCAGCTGAAGGATGTGAGATCTCGCCTAGGTGAGTCAGGCCGGCCGGAAGAAAGGTGCACCCAGGAGCTACATACTGACAAGAAGGGATGTACAGCAGTGCTCGAACAGCAGCTGATCCGCCAGAATCCTGCCGTCGACGCGAATAAACCGCCGAACTCAAGTCCAGCCAGCCAGGAGGTAATCAAATTAAACGGCCTTGATGGCGAATATGCCACGATAGAGGGCGATGTCCAGGGGCTCGGGTTTGTGAATTTCGCGTCGTCCGATAACATCTCGCTGGCATACGGCGAGGAGCATATCGAATGGGCTATGACCTATGGGTCTGGAGACGAACCCTGGACGAACCTGGAGAGCCTCAACCTTAGCAACCCCCAGCCACCTCTTCTTATGGATATTTCTCCGCCGTCAAACCCTGAAACCGCCAGCGGAGAGCTTGACATGTCCGATCTTATGCGCGCCGATCTGTACGTTAGTTGCGGCCCCCTGCTGTCGATTCACAAGCTAATGCCCAAACCGAACAGGGATCTCTTGTACTTCGAACGGGTCCATCCCATTGCTCCCATGATCCACAAGCGGCGGTATCTTGCCTGGGCGGCGAATGAAAATGTCTCCCCTGCTCGGGCTTGCTTGCGCTCCGCCATCCGAACCATTGCCGCCGCCATGTCTGCTCAGTTCTGTATTCTAGCCGATACCCTCTACTCCCACACAAAACGCATGCTGGATATACAGGAAGTTCGTCAGGAGACTGGGCTGCCGTGGACGACGGAAACCCGCGGCCCGCATCGGCAGGTCCAAAACGAACTAATCCAGGCCTGGCTCTTACTCGCCCATTATGAATTCTTGCGCAAGCCGGAGGAAGATGCTCTCCTCACCTCAAATAGGGCGTTTAGGTTGCTTCAGGTCTCACGCGCGTTTGATCTCGATATACATGACGTGATGACAGCACCGAATGCAGATTCGGCTTGCTATCCCGCGGTCCCTCCTTCGCCACCACAAAGCACCACTGACAGCGACGAGAGCTGGATAGAGACAGAAGAGAAACGTCGGACGCTGTGGGCAGCCTTTGTTCTTGATTGCCTGTCCGGTATGGTCAGCGATCGGCCGACAATGCTTCACGAAGAGATGGTAGGTTTCCGTTTGTATCTTTCCCTCGATGGAGTGAGTGAGGACTGAACCAAGCGAATGCAGATCAATGCCCGTCTGCCAATGCCAGAGACTGATTTCCAGTCAGGCGATCGGCCATTCCAGATGGGCTTTCTCCCTGAAACTATGGAGAGCGGCAGCCAATGCGAGACGATGTCCTCATTTGCGCGATGCATCGTCCTCGCCAACCTTTTTGAGCGCTGCATTGCCCACAGGCGACTCTCCCACTCATCCTTTCTCCCAGATTCCAGCTCAGAGTCCAAGATGCGCGACTTCTGGGCGAGGCACGAATGGCTGGCCGCGGCGACCGACGTCGCCAGGAAGGCGAAACCGCGGGCACCGTGCCCGAAGAGCGGCGAGCCATCAAAGTGCGACCCGCTGGCGTTTTTCAACCAGATCCTGGCGCATAGCGCTTGCGTCTCGCTCAGCGAGACGGCTGATGCAAGGGCGTGGCAAACCGACAACGACCACCTGCTGGCCTTGGCCTATAAACAGGTCGCCAGCCAGGCCGCAAACGAGATTGCGGACCTGATCCAGAGTACGCCGCGGATTGCATTCTTCAAGCTGCATCCGATCTTCCCAAACGCAATCTACCTGGCTGCGAGGTTTCTCAGTAACACGAAGCCGCAACTTCTGGGCGTGGAGGGTGGTGCTTTGGATAGTGTTGCTCCTCTGCACGTCGCTCTGGGTTATCTCAGCGACGTCAACAACCTGGCTAGAGGACTGCTGGTGAAGGCTCAAGCAGATCTACAACGAAATAGCCCGCCGATCGTGCAGGAAGGCTCTGGATCGGATTGGAGCGCATTGACTGGCAGTTTGGAGGGTGTATCGTCAATAGACATTTGTGGCGCACAGGCACTATGCTAATAGAATGATATTGCAAATTAATGTATATATAGCACGAACCGTACTGGAAAGAATGAATGATAAAATGCAGTAGAGTTACGAAGCTCAGAAGCGTGTTTATTATCGTCATTAAACCACCTCGGCGAGTCCACCTACAGCGCCAATCTCACATAGCCTGGCCAGGGTGCGACTAGCCATCCCGTCCGTGTCATAATCCCATAACTGGTGACTGCGGCCGACGATGTCAAGGCGCAATTCCTGTCCGGCAGCTCCCCAGTCCCGATCTCTCCACATAAACAGCTCGCCAGTCCGCCGACTACTCTTCACAAGCCACTGCGACCGCTCATACCTGACCTCGCTGTACACAGCTAGGGCTTGTTCTATCAACGTACCATCGACCTGCTGCTTGCCTGCCAACGCACCCAAAACCTCCGCAAGCACCAACGCATCCTCCATCCCGAGCCCAGCTCCCCCCCCCTGATTCGGCGTCGAAGCATGCGCTGCGTCACCCGCGAGACACAGCCGGCCTTGGGAATACCTTGGCGCCGGCGCATCCAGCATATCAAACACAGCCCACTTCTCCAACGTCTCGGGGAGAAGAGACACGGCTTTCCGCACGGTATGGCTGAACCCTGCAAACGCGCGCTCCAGCTCTTCGCGTCTCCCCAGGCGCACGTAGCGCTTACTGTCGCCGCCAGACGACGGCTGTGAATCCGGCAGCACCCATTCGTCCTTGTCCCAGACGAATGCCTCGATGTGCATCCCCTGCACTTCAGCTAGCGGAATTGTGAGTGCAAACGCGCCGGGCCCCGTGTGGATGATCGCGCTGGAAGTATTGCCAGCGCCGAGAGCTGCGGTCGCGTGTGCAAGAGGGACCATCCCGCGAAATCCAAATTGGTGCGAGTATTGAGCTCGAGGACTAGTCGACGGGTCGCGCCCAAACATACACCCACGGACCCGGGAGCCGATCCCGTCGCATCCAACCACTATATACGGTCACTTGTCAGCACGTCTCTCAGTCACGCGACTGTAATGGCTGCTCAAGCCGCGAGATTGCCCACTCACCGACGTCCGCATACGCCGTACTCCCGTCGCGGAACTCGAGAACGACGCCCCCCTCCCCATCGTCTGCGGTCCGCAGCGACTCCAGGTACTTCCCATACTGCACCCTCTCACTTGGTACATGCTGGACAATCTGCTCAATAAAATCACACCGCCGACAAGCCTTGTACCCACCCCCAACCTCGAGTTGGAACAACTCTCCTTTCTCCTCACGACCACCACCCAATTTTTCCCTAACTCCGTCCACAACCCGGAGCACCCCTCCGGCAGGAGCGCTCGCCGCACGCGTGAAGCACTCTAGCACCCGCGGGTCCAAGGCCTCCATGGCGCGCTGTGCATTCGGCGTGAAAGTAATCCCCACCCCCAGTTCGCCAAAGCTGGCGGCGCGCTCGTAGATGGTGAAACTAACGCTGCGCCTTGCGAGCCCGACTGCTAACGCGAGGCCTGTTATGCCGCCGCCGATTATAGCGACGTGGAACGGGGCGCTGGGCGGCATAGTTCGCAACGATATATAGCGGGTGTGTTCGGGTGTGGAGGGAAGTAGTCAATTAGTTAGTAACCCGCGAAAAGACTGGATGACAATCACGCTGATTAATCTCAACAGACGATTAGACCCTCGGCTCTTCAACTGGACTGGACGATAGGCGCCTCGAGACCTATGATCAATGCGGAGTCATCGCCGGAGTTATACAAGTTAGGTCACTGTCGGTCACGTGGACCGGAGTTCAAGATCAGCCCACCTTACCCTCACTGCACGGCCGGAGTTTACTGTGATGGTTTACTGCTGGCCTTGGTGACTCAAGTCCGTAAGCGGCTATGGGCCCATTCACGGAGTCTGTTCAACGGATGTCTTGACCATGTCTTACAATCAGTCTGCTTAAGGGCTCTGTTTAGTACGTTTCGGTTTCTCGACAACCGTCATAATGATCTTGATTTTCCGAATTGAAAGATTATCTTGGCTGCTTCCTCGAACGGGCTTTACTCGTTTCGTCGCAGATATATCTGCCAACGTTAAGAGTGGAGAGGGGTCAAAGCCTGATAACAAAAGTGGTTCTGAATAGACATGGAGTTCTGGTGACGGGAATAGTTATGCGGCATCTTCCACCGAGACTAAAACTAGGGAAGAGTTATGAATGTATAGCATGGAATCATTAACTTTCATACACCAAGCATGAACCTATATATGAACATATTTACGACACATTCAAAGACCACACAAATCTAAGTATAAGTCTCTTAAAACACTCTCAAACCCAGCTCCTTAACTCAGCGCAGAAATCCGCTTTCCTTCCAAACCTTCAAATACAACTGAACCACCTCAGCGCTCACAGGCTGTACATTCGCTAGGGTCGACGAATGCTTCCTGGCGTTATCCGTCGCCAACGTAACTCCGCCACATGACATATGCTCGAACTTGTGCTCAAAGAAATCCATCGCTTTATCGGCCGGGTTATCCCACGGGTCCTCGCCGGGAAACGCCCGGACCCGTCGTAGCCACTCGTCGAGCGGGATGATATTATTGGCTGGAATGTCTAGTGCGTCTGCGAGGATATGTGTCATCTCCTTCCAGGGTTTGTGGATTGGGTTGTCGACGTGGTAGACAGGGTGAGTTGGTTCGCTATCGTCGTCGCGTAGAAGTAGATCTGCCAGCGTGGCGGTGGCGTCTTCGAGTGGAAGCCAGGTGAGAAAGCCGTCAACATCCGGCAGACTACGTAGTGTCTGTGCGGACTTAAACAGGAACCCTAGCACCTCCATGTGGTTCCAGTACCCTGTCTTCCGAGAGCCGGACAGCTGCCCAAGGCGGACGGTCATGCTGCGGAACCGGTCCGGACGCTGGCCCAGCGTTTCATGTAGAATCCGCTCGCAGATAATCTTCGCGCCGCCGTAGCCGTTAGGCAAGGAGCTGTCAATGTCGAGGGAAGCCTCGGGGACTCGGATCGCTCCTCCATGGGTCGAGGGGTACATCCCGACTGCGGAGAGGGAGGAGATGAACTGGAAGGTGACCTTGAAGTTCAACGTCTGATGATGACAGGCGGAAGCTGCGGCAGCGAGGTCGACGAGGTTGCGCTGGATCGTGAACTGCGGCTCGTTTTGCTGCAGTGTGCGCAAGCCATTGACGGGGAAGGCGTTATGGATGATGTGTGTGACGTTAGCGACGAGGTGTCTGTACGTTTCCGCGTCGAGACCCAACTGTGCCTCTGAAGCATCGGTCTCCAGGACTGTCAGTTTGGCTCTCTCCGAGTCTGTCAGCGTGACAGACTTGGCTTCAAAGGATTGAAACTGTCGGCGCAGCGGGTCAGGGGCATCCTTTGATCTCGCGCCACGAACCGCTGGTCGATTGAGGCAGTAGACCTGCGCAACAGATGGGAGCGAGACCAGGTGCGCGACAAGGTGGGCGCCGAGACTACCTGTCGCCCCTGTAACGAGGACGCGAGTTGCTGGTTGTCCAGCAGGCACGATGGCCCCTACAGGGCTGGTCGGAACCTCGAAGCCCTTTATTGTGGCCCTGACGTAGTTGTCGGCCGCAACCTTCCTCTGCAGCGCTTCCTCTTGGGAGATGCCATGGTGATGGACGTGTGCAGCGGGAGGCAGTGCCTTGACATCCTCCTCAACATCGCCCGCCAGAGCGATGATGACCCTCTGCACGCGCACTTCAGGGAGGCTTCCATCGGTCCACTCAACATGCTTGTAGCCTGCACCTACAAGCTCCCTCCGCCATCTCTGCTCATCCACAACAGCATGCGTACGTCCGTCCTCGAAGAGCCACCAGCCCTCCAGGGTGCCCCAGACAACATCTACCCAGTGGAGTGTACTGTTCATCTCCAGCAGTGTAAGGAACCCATCCGGCCGCAGGAACTTGCGGATATTCTGCGTCGAGACGTGGAGCGAGCGTGTGGCATGCACCGCATTGCTGGCAATCACTATGTGTTGTGAGCCAATCCATGATGGTTCCGACGGTGGCTGTTCAATATCGTGCACGGCAAACTTCATGAACGGGTACTGCTTGAAGTGCTTCCTAGCCTGGGCCACGAGCGAAGGGGAGAGATCAGTAAAAGTGTATTCGATCGGAATCCCAAGTTTAGCCAGCGCGGGCACGAGCACTTTTGTGGTCCCGCCGGTACCCGCGCCCATCTCGAGGATCTTCAGCGGACCGTGGCCTTGCAGGCGACCTGCGAGACGGGTCAGGAAGTCCGCCATCTGCTGGAAATAAAGCTTATTGAAGGGCAGTTCGCCGTAGAAAGCCGCAACCAGTTGGCGGTTCTTCGCGTCTCCGAAGATCAACTGGGGTCCATTGGCCTTCCCGGACAGAACATCTGCCATAAGGGAGCCAATATTGTACGTCAGTTGGTGCGCAGGCGCATCATCCGGGTGGTGGCGCATTAGGTCCTCTAGAATAGCTTCTGCAGACTGCGCAGGTAGGGAGATAAAGGTGCGAGTGATGGTGCCTCCATCTATGTTAATAATCCGCGTCTCTTCGAGCATCTTGTACAAGTATTCGTGGAATCGATGGTGTTGCTCAACATAGGGCACAGGCTGTAGTGCTTGCCCTGGCTGGGCGGCCTCGAGGTCGCACCCAAGCTGTTTGAAGGCCCTGGCAGTGAGTGCAAGGCACAGCTTTGTCTGCTTCTGTGATACACCGTTCAGATAGCCGGCACATCCCCACTTGCGCAAAAGGGCATCGGTCTCTGCATTGGCCTCGCGGAATGCCTCAAGAATGGCAGACGAGAGCACACGCATGGCAGTCTGACCAGCAGAGGATTTGGTGAGATCTTCCTCTCTCACGCGCGCACTTAAGCTAGCCGAGACGCTGCTGTTACTCGACGGCGGCGTGCCGGGGCTTGTCTCAGACGAAGGCGTCTCTGCGCCTGAAGAAGACCCATCCTCAGACCCAAGCACGGATTGAAGATGGGAGATGATCCCAGGTACGTCAACGATGCTCATCAAATCAGCAATTTCAAACTTGCAGTTGAAAGTGGCTTCGACCTCGCGAGCCATCTCCATCCCCATCAGAGAGTCGATTCCAATGTCGGCCAGCGCATCAGTCTCGCTGATCTCTCCTGGCTCCAGTCCAGAAATGTCTACCAGAACTGGAAGAAGTTTCGCCCAGATATCTGTCTTCGTGTTTCTCTTCGTAACCTCCCGGTCTGCCGGTGCTTGGAGGCTAGAGACAGCATGGGTCGCAAGCGTGAACGTGACGGGTGCAGTTGTAGCCAGAGACTGCGAGACCGAAGGCATTACAGTTGCACCCGCAAGTGTTGTGCTGGTGAAAAGCGTATCCCTGAGAAGGAGGTTAGCTTAACCATGGTTGGGAACTGCTTTCGTAGGGACGTGACGTACAAAGACCTTGGGCTGAACTTGACGCCAAGGAGCACCTCCGCAAGATGCCCTGACACAAAATCAAATACAAAAATGTCTGTTATGAACCTATCCTCTGCCCCGCTGCGTTGATGGGTAGCAAAAACCTGCCATTCCTCACCTTCAGTGTTGCTGGGGCCTGCGGTGCTCGGAGCGCGCACCCATTGCTCGATGCCCTCGACAACATAGACTGTTTCGACAGTATTGGAGTTGCTTCGGCTTGGAGCCAGACAGTTGGCCCAAATGCTCCCAACCTGGGAAACAACCTCAGCGAACGTAAAGTCGAGCCATGAAGATGTCGACCGGCGCTTGACAACCCGCCCAGCAGATTCACTCGGGCGTCCGACCAATTTCTGTAAGCCAAGGAAAGTCTCTGCGTAGGTGACATAGTCCGAAAGAACACTGTAAATGCTCTTCCCCTGTATCACCTCATCGCGGTCATCGGTTGAGTTCATGACTTGGAGATATCGCTCGCGCGACACAAGCCGCTCCAGCCGGTTAAACTCGAATACCGAATCTGCGTCTCCAGAAGCTCTAAACTGAAGCTGTCCACTCAGATGCAGAGTCGTGGGACAACCGTCGACCTCGGTGACCAACTTGAATGTCCAGCCTTCGGGTGAGGCATTGAAGCGTTCGAATTCCAGGAACACTTCCCCAGATGGGTTCAGAGCAAGCGGGGAGGCATGCAAGACATTATAGACCTGAGGATAGAGCCCACTGTCGCCGAAAAGCTGCGGTTGTACGCTTGTAATTGCGCGGATAGCAATGTCGATTGCGAATGTGGGCGGACTGGCTTGGACACCCCCCTTGCCCAATCTATAGCCTGAAACCACGTCCACGTAGGTCCTCGCGCTGGTGTTGACCCGGAATCGATACTCGCTCTCGCTTGTGCTGATGGATGGTATTAAGGTGTACAGCTCCAATGGGGCAGCCTCCTGCTTCGTGTCTCCAGAGGTGATAAACCGCTCGATCACGAGTGGCTCCGGCGGCGGCTTGAAATCCAGCCAGTGGCGATGTTTCTCGAATTGGTACGGCGGAAGCATTATCGGCGCATACTCATACGTCTGTGCCGTAGAATGCAGCCAGAATGCGGTGCGTAGCCCAGCTTTCCATAGATTGATCGTCGCATCCGTAAGCTGCCGCAATCCTTTGGTGGTGTTAGTCAAACTAACAGGCTGGAATGTCGAAGCCTTCGGTGAACCCAAGGCCCTGGCAGCCATGGTCGTGATGGTGGAGTTGGAGCCGGCTTCCAGCCAAATAGCGTCGGGGTACTGCGACGAAAGACGCTGGACGGCGTGTCCGAAGTAAACGGGGTCTCTCATGTGCCTTGCAACGTAGCTCGCTGAAAGAGGTCCGGACTCGCGCTGCTCCGTCGCCCGTTCAAGGGGAATCGTAGCATCTCCAAAACTGATCGTGCGGCCGAGTGTTTCAAGTTGAGGCACCAAGTCCTCAACCAGGGCCGAATGGAAGGCGTTGGTCACGTCGAGTCGCTTGTGCTTGACGGGGCTACCCAAACTTGAGATCTCTTCCTGCAGAGCGTCAATGGCAGCAGTCGGCCCACCAAGAGTGAAGCTCTTTGACCCATTGAAACACGCAATGGTCGCCTTTCTGGTACCGGAGGTCGCGGGCAGACGTGCATTCGAAGCATCCAAAACCATCTCAACGTCCGCTTGATCCGCCTCGATTGCAAGCATAGACCCCTTGTCAGGACCCCAAGACTCCTTGATGATCTTGGACCTGCCATAAACGAGCTTCAGGGCGTTCTCTAAACTAAGAATACCTGAGACACCGAGTGCCACAAGTTCCCCAAATGAGTGGCCAACGACAGCCGCTGGCCTGACGCCACTGTCAATCCAACTCATGGCACAAGCATACTGCAAAGAAAAGAGTAGCGGCTGTAGTACGGACGGATCGTTGATGGCCTCCTGCTGGAAAATTCCCGGGAATATACTGCCCGCGCCAATTGACCTGCAGACACTGTCACACTGATCTAGGTGTTGACGGAGCACGGTGGCCTTCTCGTAGACTGCGCGATCGAGGCCAACCGACTTGGATACCTGGCCACCGAAGCACAGTATGACTGGACGCGCAGCAGGCACAGCAAAGGTCTCGAACGAGGACAGCTTCTCATCGATCTCAGAGAGCGATTCGGCAGCAAACGCGTAACCCCGTCCAAGGGACCAGTTGGCTTGCCGATTGATATTAAAGGCGAGGTTCTCGCATCCCAGCTTATCTGCAGAGATGATCTTGGCCTTGATGAACTGACGCAGACGCGAGGCATACGCTCGAATGGCATTATCATCGAACCCAGAGATATAGATTGGGGTCCGCAAGGGAGAAGACACTGACAAAAAATGCGCCTCACTTCGTCTACTGGATAGAGGCGGCGACTGCTTGATCACCATGGATGCATTTGAGCCAGCGGCACCATAATTATTGATCAGCGCTGCCTTGGCGTCGCCGGTCCAGGGTATGGCAGTTTTGGTGATTTGCATGTTGTCGGAAGGCGAGGCCTTGATCGAGGGACTGATGGTGTTAAAACTAGCCTGCGGCGGAATGCGTCCTTCTTGCATAGAGAGCAGGATCTTAATCAACGCAATGACTCCGGAGGCACCCTCGGTATGGCCAATTAGGCCCTTCACTGAGCCGATCTGAAGTGGCTCCAGCCCTGCACGCACGGGGCCGCCGAACACCTGCCGAATGCTGTCATACTCAGCAGGGTCTCCCACTGGTGTTCCTGTCCCGTGGGCCTCCACCAGCGAGATGTCCTTGGTCTCCAGGCCAGCTTTATGGACAACGGTTCGGAACACGTTGGTGAGCGAAGCCGGATTGGGGACAAAGATTGGAGTATCGTTCTGGTTCTGGTTGATGGCAGTGGCTGAAATCACTCCTAGGATTTGGTCCCCATCGGCAATGGCATTGCTTAGTTTCTTGAGAAAGACAGCGCCGACTGCCTCTCCTCGGCAGTACCCATCAGCCTGTGCATCAAAGGGCTTGCATTGACCAGTAGGGCTGAGGAACGATCCTGCGGCAAGATTCTGGAAGAACATCGGGGTGCTATAGAAGTTGGTGCCGCCAGCCAAAGCTGCGGAGCAATCGCCACTGAGAATCGCACGACAGGCAAGGTCAATCGCGACGGTTGACGCCGAGCACGCGGTATCAATGACCATTCCGGGGCCCGTCCACCCAAAGTAATGGCTGACTTTGCCTGAGATATAACTTCGCAGCACTCCTGTTGCGGAGAAAGCCGTCGGCGTAGTGTGCGATACGTTGTTCTCGTAGTCATTAGCAACGCAGCCAATATAACACCCAATACGGCGGTCGGCTCCTGACTTGTGATAGTAGCCTGACTGTGCCACTGCTTGGTAAGCAGTCTGCAGAATCAGCCGTTGTTGAGGGTCCATATGCAGGGCCTCGCGGGGAGTCTTTTTAAAGAACTTGTAGTCAAAAACGTCGTAGTCTTTGAGGAAGTTGCCGTACCATTTCCTATCATCTGCCTCCTGGCCAGGTCGGAAGACTGTTTCCATCGCGAACCGCTCGTTGGGCACTAGAGGCTGGTGCTGTGACTCGCCTTTCAGCAGAATCTTCCAATACTCTTCTAGATCCTGCGCTCCAGCGACCTGGCATGCCATGCCAATGACGGCCACCTCCTCCTCCTCCTTGATCCCTGCTGGCGGCTGAGGATTTCCATTCGGTGTTTGACGCTCGGTCGTTAGCTGGAATTCGTAGTGCGTGACTTGACTGTTCAGGCGTCGCAGAAGACTGGGAGGAACACATCTCTCTGGACCGAACTCGATAATGCGGGAATTTCGGTCTCGCATTGATGCGGATACTGCTGATCGGAATGTCTTGACCCAGTCGAATTGCTGAACCAGAAATGCGCGCGACGCAACTTCGAGTAGACTGCCCTCGTTATCTGCCAGGGCCGTCTGCGAATTGACGCGGGTGCGCAGAACCCGAGAAGATGCATGCGGCAGCTGGAACAGGGGCTCCTTGTCTGCCAGGTTCAAAAAGGCCTCCAGGTCCTTCTCGTACAAAGAGCCTGCATGGAAGCGGCCATGGAACTCGGTTTCCGTTGCAGTGAAACCTGTACGTTGGAGCTCGCCTTTCAGAGCGGACGCAGCATGCGTAGAGGTTGTGACAGTGGCTCGGTTATCGTCGTATTGAACGGATATATAAGCCTGATGGGCATGTTAATGCCAACATTGTCGGTCAGTTAGGGGTTGAAAGACAAATACTTACACCAGGAACCTTCTCCAGCACTTTCTTCAAGTCGGAGACGGATTGACCACCTCTCCAGAACACAATCAGGGAAGATGACGCGCCAGTAGCGTCTGACTTGTCATAAGCATCTGAGAGAGCTCCTAATACAAAGACACTGCGCAACACCACCGCGGCATTGTGGCGGAATTGAGCCCAGGACGCGCTATATGATACCACCAGTGCGCTAAAGACGCCGAGGCAGCATCCTACGGTCTCCGTCTGTGAAGCAGATGGCACAAAGAATGCAGTGCGATCGCTGTCGTTCACTTGTGCCGATGACGCGGCATATTGCAGGTATTCCACAAGCTGCGCGAGGACAACAAGCGGCCCGAGGATGGCGTTGGGCAGGTTTGCGACTGTCGTGTCGGCGTCTGCAGACCCAGTCCGAATCCAGTCTCTTAGCCTGCGCGCGTGAGTCGCTCCAGGGGTTTCTTGTAACTTGGGGATGGCCGTCGAGAGAGCATCCCAGCTGCTCTCCGCGTCCTCAATAGCGTGAACAGCCCATTGACACGCAGAGTCATCTTTCACGAAGGTTAGGATACGGTTGAAGTATTCCTTGTCAAGGCTCATAGCCCCAGGTCCGAACAATAATAATCTGTTTGCGTTCGGCGCGGCCATGGTGGTTGGGGTTAGGGTTGAATATCTGGCTTGCGATTGGAACCGAACCTAAACGGCAGCATCGACTTTAGAAGTACTTGGAGTGACTGTAGCTCAAAGAAGACAGTCATCATTCTGCCAAACTCCGGTCCAGGCATGGGAATACACTGACTGCCCCCCTGCAGACCGGAGTTTGCGTAGGGCGAACGTATACGTCTCCAACTCCGCTAAATGCCCTGAAACGCGGACTCTTCCGTCCCACGGGGGCCAGCTCGTACGCTCAACGGGAAAATTTCAACTCCGTTGTCTACCATGACTACAAACATATCCAAAAGGCTAGATGGGTTCATGAAGAGGAGAAAACCCACCGCCCATTTCTACCATCGCTGGTCGCCACCCTGATCTAAGTTTCAACACTCAGCAGCAAATATGGGGAGCATCGAGGACACAGTGCCCAGGCCATGGTCTCACGAGCCGATTGCCATTGTGGGCATGAGTGCAAAATACGGCGGCGATGCAACAACTACTAGCAAGTTATGGCAGATGTTAGTCGAGGGGCGCAGCGGCTGGTCGCCATTTCCCGACTCCAGATTCCGAGCAGAGGGAGTCTACCATCCAGACAGCCAGCGACTCAATAGCGTGAGCCTGTCACACCACTTTCTTGGTGAAACAAGAATGGCAGCTAACAGGTCGTCTCTCAGACACACGTGAAAGGCGCGCATTTCCTCTCAGAGGATGTCGGCCTCTTCGACGCGGCATTCTTCGGGTACTCTGGTGAAACAGCTGCCGTAAGTCGCCAACGCAGAGCAAAGCATTTCAGAGAGAGTCCCCGTGTCCCTAGTACTGATCTGCTTCTACAGTCACTGGACCCGCAATATCGACTCCAGCTGGAGTCCGTCTATGAAGCGCTGGAGAATGGCAAGACCCCGTTCCCCTTCCACTCTCTTGTGTGAGGATGGTCTCTGACTAATGAAACAGCCGGTCTCCCACTGGCCAGTATTGCCGGCTCCAATACTTCGGTCTTTACAGGAGTGTTCGTGCATGATTATCGAGATGGCTTACTCCGTGATGCCGATAATCTACCGCGCCTCATGGCAACGGGCACGGGCGTCCCTATGATGGCTAACCGTGTCTCACATTTCTTCGATTTTCGGGGTGCCAGTGTGACAATAGAGACTGCATGTTCCTCAGGCATGGTTGCTGTGCATCAGGCCGTGCAGACTTTGAGGACCGGGGAGGCCGATATGTCCATAGTGGGCGGGGCCAATCTGACTCTCAATCCAGACATGTTCAAAGCCTTAGGATCTGCTGGGTGAGTAGAACTATTATTTTGTACTTGGAGGTAGACAAGGTCTAACCAGTCAAATACAAGATTTCTTTCTGCCGATGGGAAATGCTACGCTTTCGATTCGCGAGCCAGTGGGTATGGCCGCGGTGAGGGTGTAGCAACCCTCGTTCTTAAACGGCTGTCCGATGCCCTAGCGGCTGGGGACCCAATAAGAGCAGTTATTCGCGAGTCGATGGTCAACCAGGACGGTAAGACGGAGACGATCACTTCACCTAGTCTCGAGGCACAAGAGAGGCTCGTACGTGGTTGCTATCAGAAAGCGGGGCTGGACCCAGTTGAAACGCAGTATTTCGAAGCACATGGCACTGGCACCCAGTCCGGAGATACTATTGAGGCGCAGGGAATTGCGACGGTCTTTGCAGCGCGCGAGCAGCCCTTACCAATCGGGTCGATCAAGACTAATATCGGCCACACTGAGGCTGCAAGCGGGCTAGCAAGCATAATCAAGACGGCGCTGGCTATGGAGAAAGGTGTTATTCCACCATCTATCAATTTTGAGGAGGTGAATCCAAAACTAAAGCTAGATGAGTGGAATCTGAGAGTTGTTCGGGAAGTGGAACCATGGCCCTCAGCCCAGATTCGGCGCGCCTCGATCAACAATTTTGGCTACGGAGGAACCAATTCCCACATCATATTGGAAGACGGTGCGTCCTGGGTCAAGGCGGCGTTCGGCGCCCATCCCCATCCCAGAGAGGCGAATGGACATGGCGACGCACAAGCAGCCCGGGATGTGTCCAGGGTTCTCGTACTCAGTGGAAAGGACGAACAGGCCTGTCAGAGAATGGTGGCTGACCTGGCTGCGTATCTCGAACAACAACCGGTACCACAAGACTTGGCCAGATACATCGATAGCCTGGCATACACGCTGGGGGAGCGGCGGACTCGGTTTCCATGGGTAGCAGCGCATCCCATTGCCCTGTCCGATGGGTATGAGGGTTTCGTTCGCGCGCTGCAATCGCCTAAATTCAAACCTTCCCGAAGCCCCCGCCGACCTCGCATTGGAATGGTATTCACGGGTCAGGGAGCCCAGTGGTACGCTATGGGCAGAGAGCTCATCGCGGCCTACCCTGTTTTCAGAGATGCACTCCTCGAAGCTCAAGGGTATCTTGAGCACTTTGGAGCCAACTGGTCGTTAATCGACGAGCTCAAGCGAAGTGCAGAGGACACCAGGATCAATGAGGTAGCCTTGAGCACTCCCATCTGTATTGCGGTGCAGATTGCGCTCGTACGCCTGCTGCGGGCTTGGGGCGTCGTCCCCGTCGCTGTCACCAGCCATTCCAGTGGAGAAATCGCCGCCGCGTACGCCGTTGGCGCTCTCAGCTATAAATCGGCAGTGGCCTTTGCCTACTACCGAGCCCTGTTGGCTTCTGACAAGAACCTACGCTTGCCCGTGCCGGGTGGCATGGTTGCCGTCGGGCTGAGCCTGGAAGAGACCGAAACATACCTTCGTCGCCTCAAGTCAGACGGTCAGGCTGTTATTGCCTGTGTCAACAGCCCATCCAGCATTACAGTTTCGGGGGACCTTTCGGCAGTGACGGAGCTGGAAGAGCTAGCTAACGCAGAGGGCGTGTTTGCCCGCCGTCTCAGGGTCGATACTGCCTGGCACTCGCATCATATGACGCCCATTGCCGGCGCATACTGTGAGGCTCTGGAGCGTACGCGGGGTGAGAAGATCCGAAGCGATGCTCTAAAATCCGTCACGTTTTCGTCACCGGTGACGGGGGGACGTATCACTGACCCTAGAGTTATCGCCCGGCCTGAACACTGGGCCGAAAGCATGGTACAGCCTGTGCAGTTCGTCAAAGCATTCACCGACATGGTACTTGGCGACTCGGGGACTGTTGCTTCCAACGTGGACGTGATCATCGAAGTAGGCCCCCATACAGCTCTCGGAGGTCCCATCCAGCAGACCCTGGCCCTGCCAGAGTTCGATGGTTTGAACATTCCGTATTACGGGACCCTCGTGCGCAAGTCCAATGCCCGCGACAGCATGCAATTACTTGCCTCCAACCTTTTGAAAGAAGGTTATCCGGTCAATCTAGACGCGGTCAACTTTCCGCATGGCCGTCATCCGCATGTCAGCGTTCTCACCGACCTGCCATCATATTCCTGGAACCATCAAGTAAAGCACTGGGTCGAACCGAGACAAAATCGAGCCTTGCGCGCACGACCTCAGCCTCCCCATGACTTACTTGGGTCGCTCGTTGAAGGAACAAACCCGCATGTCCCGACGTGGCGACACGTTCTGCGCATTTCAGAGTCTCCGTGGACCAGGGACCATGCAATTCAATCCAATATTGTGTATCCAGCCGCAGGCTATATCTGCCTTGCTATCGAGGCGGTTCGCCAACTCCCATCGCTCATTCAGCAGCCAGTCGGCGAGGTTGAAGGGTACCAACTCCGCGACGTGGACTTCCTACAAGCCCTTGTAATTCCGGACAACTCTGATGGTATCGAGATTCAGACCAGTCTCCGTTCGGTCAATGCTAAGGACAGTTCCTCTGGTGAATGGAAGGAGTTCGAGATCTGGTCTGTGACGACTGACAACAGGTGGACGCAACACGCAAAGGGACTGGTCTCTGTTCAGCTTAAAGACTCCTCCCACAATGACCTCCAATCCGCCAGGACGAACACTGATTCTTACACGCGGCGTGTCCTTCCAGCTGATCTGTTCGCCAACCTCAGAAACCTCGGGATACAACACGGGCCTTTGTTCCAGAGCATGACTAGCATCGTCCAATCTGGCTCTGAACAGCGGAGCATAGTGCGTATGAAAGTCCCTGATGTCTCCGTTGCCAACGATATACCCCGGGATCATGTACTACACCCGGTTACTCTGGACTCTATTATCACATCCCCATACTCGGCCATTCCCAGAGCTGCTGCCCGCGAGACTGCTGCAAAGGTTCCGCGAGCTGTTGAGAGTCTCTGGGTGTCGAATGCAATTGGGCACAGTCCCGGGCATTTGCTTTCGGTGGACTCGACGCTTCTTCGAAATAACGATCAAGGTCTGGCGGCAGACGTGGTCGTCTCTGACAGCAATACAGGGGGTATTGTTCTGAAAATGAAGGGCTTTTCGTACCAGTCATTAGGAGCCGCCGTGTCTCTGAATCAGTCAAAACCGTGGATGCATGAGCTGTGTAATAAGGTGCACTGGTCGCTGGACATCTCAATACCGTTACCAGCGACATTGAATGCAGTGAGGAAAGACCTGATGGCTAGCGTCGCCGACAACGAAGGAGGCCTGATAAATCAACGAGCAATTGCGGCAGCACATATTGCAACCCTCGTTCGTCACCTCTCGCACAAAAATCCCCGGGCTCGCATTCTGGAGGTCAGTACCAGTCAAGGTGCAATTGCACCTCACGTTTTTGAAGTGCTCGGTAGCCCTGAGTCTGGTGGTCCGAATGCCTCTCTGTACCACTTCACCGACTCGTCTGCAGCCTCCTTTGAAAAAATACGAGAAGAGCTGCTGGATTGGGCAAATATACTATGTTTTGATGAACTGGACATTCAACGAGACCCAGCGACACAAGGATTTGCTTTAGGCACCTACGATATTGTGATAGCTTCCGGAGCTGAGTACGCCTTTGAGCATACACCACAGGCTTTAAGCCACATCCGCTCCCTTCTAAGGCCCGGGGGAGCCTTGTTGCTAGGGAATACTACAAGCCTGAGCCTGCAATCCTGGGAAACCCAGCTCCAGACCACCGGCTTCACTGGAGTGAGCCTCGCAATTCCGCATAATGTGGAACCCAGCGACGCGGGTCCAGTCACTATCTTGTCGACGGCGAGCCCAGAGCCAGAATCAACATCGGCTGTTATGGCTGATCAAGTCGTTATCGTCACGAGCCAGCGTACGCGCCCTCCGTTTGCGTGGTTGCGAGAGCTTCAGGACACGATCACTGTCCGTACTGGCAGTGATGGGGTGGGTGCTCCGGCTATCCAGGAACTAGAATCACCCACTGCGACAGCCGCATCGTACGCAGGCAAGATCTGTATCTTCCTCGGTGAGGCTGACGATGCCATTCTATACAACCTCGACCCGACACTCTTGGAGGGCATCCGTGCGATGAGCTGCAATAGCCGTGGCGTGATCTGGGTGACTCGCGGTGGCGCCGTGGACTGTGCCAGGCCTGAGATGAGCCTGGCAAGTGGATTCATTCGGACCCTACGCACGGAATACATCGGCCGCAAGTTCGTGACTCTGGATTTAGATCCCAAAGGAGCTGCGTGGTCTGAAACGAGCGTAGTGGCGATCGGCGAAGTCGTGCGTGCTACTATTGGGAAAACCCCAGACGGCCTCGAGGAGCTCGAATATGCCGAGCGCGACGGTGCTATCCTAGTCCCTCGAATATACCATGATGTAGCAAGGAACAATGCCTTTTCGTCTGAGACGCCGTCTACTGCTGATCATACACAGGCATCAGTTGAGCCCTTTCAACAGCCATTCCGACCTCTGTCTCTGCAGTCCGAACATTTGGTCTTTTCCGACGATGAGAGTGCAGACTCTTGGCTTGAATGTCTGCCGCCTGCGTTTATAGAGCTGGAACCTGCTGTATATCTCGCTACCCTGGGCGAGTCAACTGAGCGCATCACTAGCCCTGCAGCCGCTGGAATTATCACAGCGGTCGGAGAAGAGGCTGCCGTTCAAGGGTTCTCGATTGGTGATCGTGTTGTCTGTATCCTCCAAAACACCTCGTTTCCCAGTCGAGCTATCTCCAACTGGAAATTTGCGGTGCAGGTTCCTTCTAGCTTGAGCTTCCAGGAAGCAGTGTCCCTGCCCACGGCTTTCCTCACCGCGTACCATGTCCTCGTCCGCACCGCACGCCTAGAGCGAGACCAGTCCCTCTTGATTCATGCTGCTGCAGGGGACACAGGCCAAGCTTCAATTATGTTAGCGAAGCACATTGGAGCGAGGGTGTACGCCACTGCCGGCTCTCCTGCAGAGCGCGGTCTGCTCATATCGAAGTATGGCTTGTCGGCAGAACACATCTTCAACAGTTCCGATTCCTCTTTTAGCGCTGCAGTACTGAATGCAACTCAGGGACGGGGAGTTGACGTTGTCTCCAACTCACTGACGGGCGAACTACGTCAGGAAAGTCTCAAGCTGGTAGCACCGCTGGGCCACTTTGTGGATATCAACCCACGCAATACGCAATTAGACTGCCATCTCGCAACCAGCACACTAAACCAGGGCGGTTCAATCACGAGAGTTGATATCGCAGCATTATTGGAGCATCGACCCACAGATGTTCATCATGTGCTGCATGACTTGATAAACCTCTTCCGATCCGGAGCTCTCTCTTCAGTACACCCAACCACCACGCTAGATATCGGTCACATCGCTGAGGCTTCTACCGTCTTGCATAATAACAGACTCGCCAGCGTCGTCCTGTCCGCGGACAAGAAATCTACAGTGCCCGTCGTGCCGACAAATGTAACTGCCAAAGTCTCCTCCGAGGCCTCATACCTAATCGTCGGCGGCAGCGGCGGCCTCGCGCAGGCAACTGCACGCTGGCTGGTTAGCCGTGGAGCAAAGAACCTTGTCCTTGTATCCAGGAGCGCTGGAACAAGTGGCGTAGTAGCCGCACTTGCTGCAGAGCTCATTGAGGCTGGGTGTCGGCGAGTGTTGCCAATTAGCTGCGATGTCGCGAATGCAGAAGATCTGAACAGGGCAATCGATAAGTGTGCCGAAAAAGGTCTGCCACCAATACGGGGCGTTATTCACGCAGCTTTTGTCCTTCGAGTAAGTATAAAGCCCAGCATTGTGTCTTTGATCCTTGTTAACGTGCATCAGGATGCGCTTGTGGAGAAAATGACCCTTGAGGACTGGAAGTCCACCATCGAAAGCAAGGTCGCTGGTACCTGGAACCTCCATAACCAGTTCAACCTGCAGGGCGACCTCGACTTCTTCGTCCTCTTTTCCTCGATCAACGGAGTGCTTGGATACGCCAGCCAGGCAGCATATTCCGCCGCAGGCGCGTACGAAGACGCCCTCTGTCACTGGCGTGTCAACCATTGCAACCTGCCCGCTGTCTCCATCGACTTGTCTGTCGTTAATGCAGTCGGCTACGTCGCCGAAGCGGGAGCCTCCGAGTCCCTTCGCCGTTCACTCCTTAAAGCCGGCCGCAGAGCCATCGAGGAAGACGACGTCCTAGCCGCACTCGAGTCCGCGATTCTATCCCCATTTGACCCGCAATTTATTGTCGGCGGGATCAACACCGGCCCAGGCGAGCACTGGAATATCGACGGTGATCTCGGGCGGGACATGCGCCTCCTCCCAGTGAAATACCGACCTCCCGTCACGGGATCAGATCAAGACCAGGACGTAGGATCCGACGAGTCTCTCGCAGCGCGAATCAGTGCATGCGCATCCAAGGCAGACGCGGTTCAGGTGGTTGAAGCTGCAATCGCGGAAATGCTCGCAGAGATGTTCTTGGTTCCCGTGGAAGACGTCGACTTGAGCCAGTCGCCCTCGCAGCAGGGGGTGGATTCGTTGGTCGCAGTGGAGGTCCGCAAAATGCTGTTTAGTCAAGCTGGCGCAGAGCTTTCTATTTTCAACGTCGTGCAGAGTCCGAGCCTGTCACAGCTGGCTGTCGATGTAGTGGAGCGGAGTGCGCACGCCAAGTCTCTGGGTGTTTAAGATGGTCTGTTGAGATTACTACGTGCTTATTGTTAGGTCTAGATTCAATGGCGCCAGGAGTAGACTTACTCGTCGTTTTAATGCAATGCAGTGCTATATGTTTTGTTGTGGAGTGCGCTCTGTCTGTATCTCATGGACCGTAAGCGTACAGTGTCTGAGGACGATGGCATCATTACAACGCTGTACAGCACACACCAACAGATAGAACAGCATGTACGGTGAGTCTACGCAGAGCAAATCGATTATTTCCCACACAAAACATCTAATCGCAAAAGCAACCCTGGTTCTGACACGATTGATTCTACGCGGAGTAACTTAAACTCCGCTATCGCCAATCCATTCCACCCTATGTCCTACGGCAGACTGCTGAGGGAAAACCAAAAGAACTTTATTTTAATAATGTGATCTGCTTATTGCCTAGATAGCTGCTTAACAAGTAATCCAATTTTGAAGTATTGTTAGAGATCTGTTTTCGTGGTGATGTTATTTCAATATACACAACCTCGTATGCGGTTAAATCTAATATAAATTCAAAGAAGCTAGTAGACTAGATAATATAGAACTATTATATAAATGCAAGCATGCAGACAGATATTCTATAACATTTAGCCCTAATATCTAAAACTACTATATCTGGCAGCAGAATATTAGTTCCATTATCAAAATTCAGTTTTTGTTTCTCCCAATATGTTGGCGTACGTTTTATAAAGGAACATGTTGCTGCTCGACCACCAGATCCCAACTCCGCCACAGCCTGGCAACATCTTCTATCTACCGCCGCATGCGCTCAAAACTAAGTCATTCCGAGCTTGAATCTTTCGTCCCCTCATCGTCTTTGTCCTCCTTATTCTTCTCTTCACTCGCAGCCGGCCCGGCCTGCTGCAGCAACATCTTCCGAAACATCTCTGCCGCCTCGAACGAGTACTTGCACTTCATGCGCACTTCCCGGCCATACCGATACATAACCAGTGGGAACGGCGCGCAAGCCAAGGTCAGAAACGCTGGGATCGAAGACGCCCAGTGGATGCCCAAGTTATGGTACATCTTCGCAGTGAATAGCGGGAAAACTGCGCCGATAATGGACCGGAAGATCGCCGCCGCAGCGAGGACTGACGCCGCGTAGATGGTGTACGAGTCGATAAGGTAGTTCATGATTGGAAGGATCACAAGCACGCATCCAAATCCAAACGGCGCGGAGAGGATGATGCTGACCGACCAGTGGATGCTAGGGTAATTCGTCCACGCGAACGCAAACATCCCGATTGGGAGCGCAATTCCGCCGACGATTGCTGGTGGAAGACGTGCCTCGGCTGCCGGGGGGAGGCGCGACTCGGCCATGGATGCTTTGAACAACCTCGCGTATCGCCCGTTGTTGTCCCAGATCGCGTAGACGAGTCCGAAGATAATGCCTACCATGATCCCCAGGAAGGATAGGCCGCCGATGCCCTCAGACCAGCCGCGCTGTTCGTTATAGACGATCGGCATGGCGCTCATGAACATGTAGACTGTCCCGTAGATGATGGCCATGTAGAGGGACGCAATCAGCACGATGGGCTCCAGGAAGAGGAAGATCCAGGGTCGGAAAAGGGCGCGCCTGAAAACCTCCCCTGGGGTTTTCGGCCCCTGGTTTTTTTCGAGCACGCTCACGTATACTTTCCCATCCGCCTGAGCAAGCTTCTTGGCACGGCGCTGCAGGAGAACGGGGCCATACGTCTCGGGCACGAAGATCACGCCTAGAATTCCAACAACGCCAATGAAGATGGTGCAGAGACCCTGGACCCAACGCCACCCGGCGCCTTGCGAGACGAACCCACCGATAATAGGCCCAAGGATTGGGCCGAGGAACGGGGCGACGCAGTAGATAGTTAGGGCTAGGCCCCGCTGGGCCGGCGGGAAGATATCGGCAATGGTTCCGCCGGAGTTGACAAGCGGCGAGCCTCCAAAGGTACCGGCGAAGAAGCGCAGGATCAGTAATGTAGCAATGTTTTGACTACCAGCTGAGCCCCCCATAAAGGCCACCATTGCGATGTGCGTGATGATCCAGAGCATTTGCCTTCCATACAGTTCGGACCTGATCATGTTAGCAGCGGCTGAGTATGCGTACGTCGACCGTACTGGTACACTTACTGTGGACAGAACATAGTCAGCAATGTACAATTTAAACGCAGGATTATTGACTTACCAATGGACCCCAAAGGGCAGGCCCAATCGCAAACCCTAGCACAAAAAGGGAAAGGCCCAAGGTGAAGACCTCGGTGCTGATGTCAAAGTCTTGGAATACTTTGGCGGCGGAAACAGAGTACGCGGATGAAGTAAAAGTCACAGCAAAGACAGAGAAAGTGACAATTGTAGTAGTAAACCATTTTCGAGCTTCGCCCCAGCTCATAGGGTTGCCCGGGTCGTCCTTGTGGAATTCCACGACAAACGGGTTGTCCTCAGTGCCTGAGCCATCGTACGTGTGGTTTCGCTCCGAGTCGGAGACGGTCGCCTTGGACGCGGCAGCCATGGCTAAGATATATTAAGATATATCAAGGACTGAATATACCAGCCAGTATAGCTACGGGTCCCAGCCTTTATAGCGAGCTCAGCTCCAGGACAGATCGGGCATACAAGCGGACCGCTCCGTGGTTAGCTGTCTTTTCCGGAGGGATGCACTCCTCATTGGTTAAACTAAAAGCTCTCATCCAATGAACGGCTGTTCCGTACTGGGCCTGGCGGATTTCTCTCTGATTGGCTGTTCTTGGCTGGGATGGCCAGACCCAGTGCCTCTCAACTCCGGCTGCATCTCAACTCCGGCGCATCCAGTCTTTGCATTTCTCATCATCACGACGCGAAGATCTTTTTGAATAGATAGCTACCTAGACTTGCCACGTCTAGAGCTATTGCATATCTCATCCTGATGCCCACGTTCACCAGGCCGCATTGACGATGGACAATGACCCGCTTCCACGGTCCAGCCCCTACAAGACCAGGCTGAAGGTCCGGCGCGCCTGCGAAACTTGCCGTTCAAAGAAGGCCAAGTGTGATGGCACGCGTCCGGGTATCTGACCTATATCTCTCGTGACACTCGAAGACTGACATGCCATGAAGGATGCACTAGACCTCGTATGCCAGGGAGGAACACTATCTCCGCCCCTGTAGCACACACCGAGCTCAGCTCTCAAGGCCATCGCCTCGCACCTTCAGCTCGCTACTCCCCTCACACCCCGCCCGACTCGGCCGGAACGCCCTCGAACAATGGGGAGTCGTTCGCCGAGGCTGGTGATACGGAACAAGGCCCAGGTGAAGGGCGCGACTCCGATTCTGACCAGAACCGAACATACTACAATGCTCATGGCCGCTTCGCAGGCCAAGTCATCGCCGCCATTGATCCTGCTGCAAGCTCGCATCAAGTCCCCTTTGTAGACGCGCCGCTCTTCGAGAACCTCATTCTAGATTCCTCACGACACTCTTTCCGTTCCTATTTCGTCGCCGAGTTACCACCGCGCGGCTTTGCGGATCAATTGGTTCATATATACTGGCGATTTGTTGAGCCGATTGAGCCGACCCTGGATTATCAGCGATTCGTTGAGAACTACGAGAAGATATACTCGGCATCAGGTGGACCACCATGTACGCGTTCCGACCTCTGGTTGTGTATTCTTAATGCCGCCTTTGCGTTGGCGGTGCAGCGACAAGAGCATATCCCGCCGCAACAACGAAACGAGCAGGCGAATCGTTTCTTCTGGCGCGCGTGGACGCTGCTTCCAGCTGACTTACTGTGGATGCCAGCCTCGCTTGAGCTGTTGCAAAGCCTGATATTGATCAATCGATACCTTCATTGCACGGATAACCAGCAAAAGACATGGATGAGCGCGGGCGTGGCGATCCGCATGGCGCAGACCATGTGCGGCAATCGCGGCGAACGCAAAGACGAGGCCCTGAAACTGAAAGTCTGGGCGAGTTGCGTCGCTCTTGATCGGTTTGTCGCCATAGATTCCCCGCTTCTCGTCAATAGCTTATCATTACAGTTGTACCTCCTGGTCTCTGGGGAAATCATCGACCCTGGTCCCCATCCTATTACCACCGAGCAGCTGCCAGCGAAGGGGTGCCAGCGCTGAAGGAGACTCGTGGGGGCTGAGACTCTACGAAATTGGTAACCAGATCCAACTCGCACAGTTACGAACCCGGAATGCACCCGCATCGAGACCGCGCCAGCCGGGCTTGCAGTCGCAGCAAGACGATTATTGCAACGCAGCCTTACAACTCGACGCATCATTGCAGCAATGGGAGGCCAGTCTTCCCATCGAGTGGCAGGCACAGAATATCAAGGCGGTTATTGACAGACCATCTCGCGCCGAGGGATATCTCCTCCATCTGCGGTAAGTCAGCAGAGCCCTACATAACGAGCCGGACGCCAGACTGGCCTTACTACACCAGAAACACTTGTTGCAATAATCCCTGCTAATCTGCGTCAGATACCTCCACCACCGCGTCTTTCTCTACAGACCCATGCTTGCACGTATCTACTCCATGGCTTCCAACTCTAATGCCTCCTTATCACGACCAAGTCTCAGTCACCGCCTCCTCCTCAACGCCGCAACAATGTGCCTCGAAGCCGCCCAACGCATCGTCACACTCGTCATCGAAACCATCGAACCAGATCAGCCAATCGGCCTGCTCCCCTGGTGGTACCGATTGTACTACCTGCACATCGCCGGAGCGAGTTTTCTCGCCGCCATGATACGTCCAGAGCTGTTTTCAGATTCGATTGCAGAAAGCTGGGAGGCTGTTCTGCTTGCTCTGCGCGGGCATCAGCATCTTTGTACGTATGCAACGCAGTGCGTACGTACTTTTGAGAGGCTTGCCAGCAGGATAAGGGGACGGTGGGCTCTCCCTGTTAATGCCAATGTTGGTTCTAGTGCTAGCACTGGTGGGGTTAGAGGTGGTACTAGTGCGGGCGTCGGTGTGAGTACAGGGGCTTTAGAGGCTGAGGAGTCACCGCCGGGGATTTGCTTCGATAATCTTTTACAAGACATTGATTTTGGGCTCGATGGTTTTTTATTTGGGACTGGAGAGTTCACAGAAGGGCTTCTTTAGGCAGACCTTTCTAGCATACATCGAACCCTTTCCTGCCTGAGTCGAAACTATGTTGTCCAGATACGTACTTGTGGGTTTCTCGTTCCCTCATATATCATCTATGCTACTGACAGGGAAGTCCCTGAAAAACGTCAGACAGGGCGAGAAATATTCATTCTCTCATTCAATGTGCTGCAGGCTTACTCAATGCACCGCAGCATGCCCTCAGTAGCCCGTCCATGGGGGCTACTACCCAGCGTCAAGCCGTAGTCTCTTCGACGCACCTAGTACCCTGGCTGAACACTCTGCAGATTATGGAAAACATCATTTGGATCAACCTCCGCCTTGACCTTCTTAAGCCTCATCAGATTTTCCCCATAATATGCCGCCCACGCCTCCTCCTTTGACTCCCTCGGATCCACATTACCCGCATACTGCCCATAGTACGCATCCGGATGGCCGGAAGTAAGAACGTCGCTCAACCCATCCAGAAACTGGATCGTCGTATTAGTCAAAGCACCGGCGGTGCGGCCAAACGAAAATGCGAAGAATAGAGTATCGCGGTGGACGAAGGCTGTCTCCGAGGGTGCGACCTCGGCGACTGCGCCGCCGAGCCCATTAAAGGTAATTGCGTACAGATCCGTGCCGTTTGTCGTGGTGTCGAGGTATTCGAAGGCAGCTCGCACCACGTTGTCCGGGATCAGGGTCTGCTGCTTGAAGACGAGGGATTTGGCGTAGAAGTGGCTCGGCTGGGCCGTGCCAGAGGCGATAGTCCGGGCGCTTGCGGCGGCAGCGAACTCATAAAAGTTTGTATAGGGAGTGATCTGCATGGTCTGCGGCGCCGTGCTGAAGTGTGAGAGGATGTTAAGGGCCTCGAAGTCTGCTTGGCTACCGAAGTATGCGCCGGAAACAATGATGCTGCTCGGCGTCACGACGAGGTCGAAGCCGGTGTTTCGGGGTAGGGAGCCGCTGGCGAGCAGGCCTTGCCACGAGAGGAAGACCTGTGCGCGTGCGCCCGGGTCCGCCCCTGTCCAGACGTACGAGTAACTGATGGTAGAAGGTGGCGCGGGTTCAGTGCGGATTGCGAAGTCGGTCACGATGCCGACACTGGAACCGGCGCCGCGAATGGCGAAGAAGAGATCCGTATTCTGTGTCTTGGAGGCGCGAACCACGGACGAATTGGCTAGCACCACTTCCACTTCCTCGAGGTAGTCAACCAACAGGCCGAGCTGCCGTGACGCCGCTCCAGCCCCTCCAACCGTCGCATGCCCGCCAAGCCCGACTGTGAACGTGGACCCGTGGGGGGTATGCCGGCCTCCGTTGTTGTACTGGAGTTCGGTCACCCGTCCCAGGCGGTTACCAGGGCCAAATGAGGTGATCCAGGTGTCGACGTCCACACTGAAATGCTGGAGGTTTTCTAGGTTGATGGAGAGTCCGTCCGTGGGCGAGCCATAGTTGCCATAGCTGTGTCCGCCGCTCTTGGCTTGGACTTTGATTCCTGCATCTACAGCGCATTTGACAGCCGCTGCCACCTGAGAGGTGTCCTCAGGGAAGACAATGGCGGCAGGGGTCGTGAGAAGATCCAGATTGTACGGTGCCACGAGGTTTGGGTAGTTGGGTTGCTGGGGAAAAGCGACTAGACTGGAGTCGCCTCCGACTGATGCCAGGAGGCATGTCGCGAAAGTGCTGAGCGCGGCCATTGAGAGACTATGGTCGTGGTAAGTACGGTTTCTGTTGATCTGTCGCAACAAAGAACTCGTCTCGGAACATCTGTACTTGTATATTGTCGAAGGATTGCTATACGAGGACACACTCAAGCCTCAATTATAACTCCGTAACTCCGTAACTCCGCCTCTGCGATTGTGATACCTCTAAGTGGAGTTGTCCTCTTGACCTTTTTTTTCCTCAGCTCTTTCTATATAGCAAGCCCAGGTTCTTTCTTTAAATAATGTAGAAGGGCCTGCAGTAACCATGTTGGTATGTTCAGGCTATCGAAACATTAGGTCTAATTTTTCTGGCTTGATTTTCAGGCAGGTACCTCGTTAGTAACAGTGAATTGCTGTATAGATGTCCGCAACATCCTCGGCTGTAGCCATATATATTGTTGGCAATCTAGTGCCAAGAGCTGCAAGAAAGGTCGAACAGAAGATTGGCTTCAACTTTAATAACCACCCTCTTTCTGTTCTCAAAGTTAGTACTATTCGAACAAGACTTTAAAAGGCATACGGCTTTTAGGTCATATCCGGCTTTTGATATCCCTTTTCTGTGTAATGCAGAGTTATAATGGCACTCAGTATATTGGTTCGCCTGTCCACTGCGTATTAGGGCAGAGTTGGTCCATTCCAAGGTTTCTCCGGTTGGCTCGCGTAGTAGAGGTGCTACTTCCACTCAAGAGCCCCTGCCGGCGCCATACATTCCTCTGCCTAGGGATACCCAAGTAAGCCATTAAACAGACTCCATGACCCATGGCTATTGGGTGAGGTCTGCCCTTCAATATACCTTGGAAGACTATTTTCATAAATATAAAAAATAACTAAGTCGACTCATCGTACATAGTGGTTTTTTTTCCCTGAAAGAATGACACACCTGACGGGTGGTAGTAACTTGCCTGCACATTTCCTCACTTTTTCACTAACTCTGCTTCTCACCAACTCTGCTTCTCACCAATAATGCCACGCAGGTAACAAATATGGAAATTGAGAGTTTGTTTCGAGCATGGCTAACCCGACGATATGAACTAGGCGAAAGTAGAGAGATGTAATAATATCAACAAAACTTGCTATGAATCGCAAACGATCATCAGGCAAAGGAATACAGCTTGCTGAACTAGCACAGTCCCTTGATCGCCAGCAAAGGGGCGATATGCACCGCTTGTCTAAGCCAGTTTGTGATCGGCGTCCGTGTCTTGCTCGCTCCCATCCTCAACAGCCTGAAGCTTGCACCGACGATGGATCATCGTATCCACATACCGCACAATGGCCAGAACAAGGCCAACGGCGAGCACGCTGAGGGCAACGCTAAACCCACGTCGATAAAGCGGCTTATCGTCAGAGCGGAATATCTGTGCACCATAGATTCCTGCTATATTGGCATTCATGATGACTCTATAAATCCCAGCACGCAGTGATTAGCAGATGCAGCTTCGTTCCCGGTCAATAAGCGGATAGGTATAAGCTTACCCAGCCATAGCAAGTGCCCGCTGCTCCGAGTCTTTGCAAGTGAGTGACAGCCAGGCAATGTTCAGCGGATGGGAAAATGTTCCGAACGTTTGCGTCCAGACGACGCCGAAGTAACGAACTCCACGGAGATTGACGTCGGTAAAGGTTCGGTTAAAGATATACCCTAGCAGATGACAGAAGAAACCTAGCATGACGGTTTCGCCTCGACGGTTACTATAAAATGGGGAAATATCTGGTGAGAATGGCTCGAAAAACGGCTGGGTGGTATAGACGACTCACTAGTGATCAGAGACCCAGCTGAATGCGAACGACACTGGGACCTGTAGAAATAGACCGACAGCCGCCATAGCATTGCTGACCAGCCTGCCGAAGCCGAAACTGGTGACAATTGAGGGAGCATAAGTATCGAAAGCACGTTGGGGGCCATTGTTCGAGAGTGTTATCAGAAAATGAACCCAGATACGCCAGTCCGTGAACTATAGCCGCAAAAAAGAATAGAAAAGTTTAGTAACAGTTAACAAAAGAAATGGAAGACGAACGAACCGCTCTCTTAAAAGCCCCAAGCCCTATCTTTTCCTTCTTCTTTCCCTTCATGGGATCATCAAGCAAGACCCTCGTCTGCAAAATATGCAACTCCCGCTCCGTGAACCTGGACATCTTCGGCAAGAACGTGCTATGCGGGTTCTTGAACGAGTCCAGCAAGAAGAACCCGAATATAAACCCGCTGAACACGGTGAAGGACCCCATTAGTGCAAACAGCCAGAACCAACCGCTCTGGCCTCCAACACCCCGCATGTGCAAGATGCCATACGCCAGCAGCTTTGCACTCGCCTGGCCGATTTGATTCCCAAAGTAGAAGATCATGACGCGCTTTGCCGTCTCGTTGCGTGTATACCACGTTGAGAGTGTCCATAAACCACCAGGAATGAAACCTGACTCTGTGATACCAAGGAGAAAACGCGTTGCAATGAACGCTCCGTATCCGCGCTGGAAGGCTTGAAACGTACTCACGATGCCAAAGAGGAAGAGTTGCAGTGTGAGCCATTTGCCGGGGCCGACGCGGTAAAGGATCATGTTGCTTGGGATTTCCGTCAGCACAATTCCAAGAGAGAGCATCTGCTGGCCGACGTTGAATTGGTCTTGGTTTATGCCGACGTCTTCCATAAAGTTGTCGGTAATAGCGTTGGCCATGTTGCCGCGGTCGAGCTCTGGAACAATTTGTCAGGGCGTTTATCGAGCACTAGGTCAGACTAAGGACTCACGCAGGCAAAAGAAGCCCAAGGTTAGAATGGGCATGATCATGAGGTCCAGCCTGTATACGGGACTATGGTTAGCCGGTGCATCTATAGCAGAACGAGAGCTTGTATACGTACTTTCGCTTAGCCTTCGTCTCCTCCTCCAAGGTCCAGTCTACCACATACTCAGGAACTGCTACATCCTCCTTGTTTTTGACAGTGGGATTGGTGGACTTATAGTCGGCCATGTTTGATGAGATGGTCTTTGAGACGCTCAGTTTGCGATCCAGCAATCCGCTGGGCTGGCCGGCCCTGCATCCATTTATCACTTTTTCCCCGGCGAGATACTATCCTACGCTCACGAGGAAAGACAATGGCGTGCTCGCAAAAAAAGAAGCAAAGATCTGGGTGGGATTCTTGGCCATGTTGCCAAGCAGGAAAGCCATGGCGGAATGGCGAGATTCGTGGATAAGGGCTGTGGCTTGCTCGGGGAGTCTGGGCACCCAGTCCGCTATTCGACCAAGCTTCGCCATAGAGCCGTTGGATGGCATCATCGCGGTGTCCACGAGATATTGGGAAAGATTAGCAGAGGGTTGTATGGAAGAGATTTGTATGCTTCAAGGCGTGGGGGCCAGCCTCGAACAGCGAGGAAGCGAAACGGCAAGGTATCATTGGGCTGTTAAGTAAGAACATCCCAGAGATTCCCAGAGCTTCTAGCAAAGTGCAAATGCTGGATTACGCTGGTTGCTCGCGTGGAATATCACTTCGCAACTTCTGGTCCTCGGTCTTGGGACTCGGCCATCCACGCGCCTAGAATGCCATTTTGGTCTAGAAGCACCAAAGACCGTCCTGGAGATGGAAAGTAGAACCTAGAAAAGGGGCATCAGCAGTGCCACTCTTATGTTGGCTTTGCCCAGCTTTTCGTCCACCTGGACGCTGATGATGTCTGCCAGGTGCTGCTTGGCAGGCTGAGCCAGCTGACTTGGTGCCAAAGGTGGCTTGCCAGCAGGATATATTGGCTCGCTATGGAAGTGGTGGGGGTTTTGAATTCAATGGCTCTCACATCCAGTTTCTTCGAGATGGGAATTGAGCTCGCCCTGCAGGGATTCGACGGTGATAGAACATACACGTCGGGTGAGGCCGTGACTGGATCATTATTGCTGAAGCTCGATCGCCCCACCATCATTCCAAATATCACAGTCTCCCTTCACGGTCTGAACCATGCGGTCTGGTTTCTCATATTTAGTGCTCACCGTCTTTGCTAGGCTCGATAAGGACCTCCCTGATCGGTAAAGGCTCCCCGTTCATTCTCGGGAATGATCTTCCAACCGTAGCACAAGAAAATCACCAGGTATGTAAAGAAAGTTGATGTATTCGCCTCTGGAGTTTTGACGGAATGTCCTAGATTTTCAGGTTATCCAATCGTCTTTTCCCACCCAGAGATGCACCTCAGCTGCCCAAAAGTTATACACTGTCAAACGGGGAATATAGCTTCCAGTTTGAGATTTGTTTCCCACAAGCGCTCAATACCTCAGACACGCAGCTTCCCCCCTCGTTCATAAATCGATCAGAGACGCACGGAGCAGAAGCGCGTATCGAGTATTTCTTGAGAATAGATCTCAAGCGCTCTGGCCGGTTTCGACGCCGAATCACAATTGAACGGCACCTCAACTTCATACCATCAGATGCAGCTCCCATTCGGTCGGCTTACTTGATTTCTGGGTTCAACAAAAGACGGGTCGTACTCTATAATCTCTCACCAGCGCATACTCAAGCAGGTTCTGCTGTTCCAGTGTTGATATTGGAGGCGGTCCTGCCGTATCCATTCGTCCTGTACACAGGGGGCAACCTACCAATGCGGCTACGTTTACGACGTCTCCCAGCCAAGCTGAACTGCAAACCAATCAAGTTGAAGTACGTGGCCATCTCTATACGGAGTACAGTTACCGTCTCTGCTGGGTTACACCGTACGTCCTGGCATTCCTCTCAAGCACTCGTCACGCTAAGTGAGTTGGACGATCTCATCTCTTGTGGGGATGAAGAGAGCTTTACGGACATAAACAGCAGTATTCTCGATAATACCATCGTTCCAAAGGTTCCGTCGACTTTTAATGATAAATTGGCGGAGCAGAAGTACTCGCTCGAAGTGGAGGCAGGGTTCTCGCTGGGCGATGCCATCAAGTTAAAAGTGAGTTTCGAATGAACAGACCTTTATCACAGCCACTAATTCGCTTTTCGGGTAGATGTTGAGGATTCCTATTGAGGTACGCGTCTGGTCTGGCTTCTGCAGCGAGGGCAGCGAGCGCGGTATTTCTGCCACCGGCGGATCTGGGCACCTCGATCTCTTAGGTGCTTTCGACGCTGATGAGGGTAGAGAGCCACTGCCATGCTACTCGCCTGCATGACCATTCACTGAAACATGTTTGTGATATTTAGACAGTATGCTGAAGTTCATCTTTGCTCAATACACTGTGTTAGTGCAGGAGTGATTGTTATTATTATATTTGGTCTTAATCGGATAAACTAAAAGTCTTACCTACCGTAACTTAGGTAATAGAATATGCAACAGTATACTTGTCCCAGCAATTTGACAGTGTAATCTCGATCATTGGTCTAGGTTCCACCCTAATCATGCATCATATCCAAGAGATTAAAGACATAGTGGAAGAGCGTTTCTGAAAAGTGGTGTCACGAACATGATTCATTATCGTAAACAGGCTAAACTATACTTGAGATCATTTGCAACGACAGTTCATCATGAGAAATATCGGTTAATTCTCACACAGGTAACACGATAAAACAGCACTTAGCGTCTTGTGAATTCGGTATCTTCGTGTAGAAATTCTTGAGCAGGATTTCTAGTCTAGCAGCACACTTATTACACACTCAGAGATTTTGACTTGAAGCTCTATTTTTATAATAAAAGTAGGAATGCGGGTGTGAAATAATTGGTTCTGATTGATTATAAAGGGTTTGACCTTTGCAAGAAACCACTCTAGTTGATCGATTAATTACTAGGGTTGTTATGAACTCATGTTGAGTTTATTACAAATACTAGCCACCACCATACTGCAGCACGGATACACTCTTAACATTATATGCACAGTTTACATAGAAGTGATGAACAAGACAATAGGGGACTCCAAACCTAAGCAAACCAAACAGGTAGTAGGTATATTTTGCCCTCAGTGAGTTTTGCGTAGCTAGACTTTCTTCGGATTGAAAGCATTATACGAAAATGAACCTAAGATATTCACTTGACATTCGTAAGGAGCCAGTAATAGTGAAAGTCAAACAATCAGAGCCCAGTTAACCACTCCTAGATGCCTGAGTTCGTCTGGGCGTGCTTAATCAGTTTGTGTGGCTTGATTATGATATAGCACCGTGTTCAGATACTACCTGCACTATCATCTCATGGCTTGGGCTGATGCAGGCTGAAGGGCATTGTCATATTACCCCCCTTGAGCATTGCCATCAGCACCCGGTCAAGAAGTATCTGCGCCACCATCTCAAAGCCTTCAGCTGATGCAGCCTGGAGTGCACTGCTATACCTCCCACCTTGAGCATTAACATCGGCACCGTGGTGCAGCAGTATTTGCACTATTTCCTCATGGCCTTGAGATGATGCAGCCTGCAGAGCGTTGCCATACAATCCTCCTTGAGCATTGACATTAGCGCCATAGTTAAGCAGTATCCGCACCACCATCTCATATGCTTGGGCTGATACAACCTGCAGAGCGTTGCCATACCTTCCACCTTGAGCATTAATATCAGCCCCATAGTCAGGTAGTATCTGCACCACCATTTCATGGCCTTGGGATGACGCAACCTGCAGAGCGTTGCCATACCATTCAACTTGAGTATTAACATCAGTCCCCTGCTCAAGCAGGAACTGCACTACCTTCTCATGGCCTTCAACTGATGCAGCCAGTAGAGCGTTCCCATACTCTCCGCCTTGAGCATTGACGTCAACTCATGGTCAACAAGAATCTGCACTATCTTCTCATGACCTCTAGCTGATGCAGCCTGGAGCGCATTGCCATAATATCCTCCCCGAGCATTCAAAATGTCCGTGGCACTATTTGTATCACCCACAGAGACTATGAGCGCATTGAGGGTTGATTTCAGCCCCAAAAGAGCTGTGTAATATACAGGCGGTGGTATGTTTTCGAAAGTACGGTTCAAGTCCACAGTGTTTTTCTCTTGCCTATCCAAGTCATGGAGATGCACCCATGTCAGGAAAGACGTTGTACTACCTTTAAAAAGTCTCAGAGTTAGGCCTTCAGCTGCCGACTCCATCCCGGAGCCTTCTCTGGAATGACCGTACCAATGCAAAGCAGCATAATGAGCTAAAGGAAATTCACTGAGCCTCTTTTCATCTAGTGGGCTGTCAGCGAGCTTTGGCTCTAGAAGAAACACAAGACAGATCCGAGCCATTTCAGATTGGCGCGTCCTTTCTGAAGCGCAAATGCTTTTGCCTGTTGTTGCAGCACTTGGTCTGACTCAAGGTACTCTTGTACAGAGAAGTGTGCTATGCGAGCAACAGACGTCCTCTCTCCATTGTCTTCTCTGATCACCGCAACTTCTACCAGACCACGACAAATGTCAATAAGGTCTTCCTGACCATATGATCGACCTTCACGATTAAGGTGGGGATCCTGTGTAAGGTCAATTGCGTGCGCATCGACCAACTCTTGTACTTTTAGCGGCCGTTTAGCCACACAGAGAACTGTCAATATCCGTTGAACATCTTTAGCATAATCTTCGTCAATGCTACACAGGATTCGCTCATATGTTTCATCCGGGCCGCTCGGCAAGGAACGTAGACACTTCTCAAGCTGGTTCTGGTTCCGAGCACGTTTAAGATCAATTAACTTACATTGAACATATCGGAACCTGTAAATCAATAAGCCAAATTATTCCATTACTTAGATATTTGTTGTTAGTACACTCCCTGTGCTTTTTTGGTCAAACTGTCCTGAATCTCCTTGTGGCGTGATCTCCATCTTTGGGACTTTGGGTCATAGCAGAGCTGGTAAGAAACAAAGTGTGTTATATCGCTATCAGCCTCATTATTTCACATCATAAGGTCTTGGTAATGGCCGGCTTTAGTGACTGACGGGTATTGAGCTCGTCACGGCTTGTAAGTAAAAGGTGGAAGCCAGGTAAGCGCCACTGCCGCATTGTCTCTATTACATTTAGAACCACCTCTCTTTCACGGTCTCGAGGGCTTTCGTCTGGTGCATCAAGCAAAATGTGAGTATCGTAGAATTCTGCTGATAATATTCTGAAGGGAGTTGAGAAGGGCTTCCACTGGTGGAGTTCCTGGCATGTATGTTGCATGCAGTTGCTCCAGTTCATTTTCTCTATATTTGAGCTTTGCTGAAAGCTGTAGTAATAGCGCACTAATCATGCCAGAAGCTGTGACCTTTGCCTCATCACGAAACGTAAAGTAGAAGAATCCGATGCCCACATTACGGCGACGTTGAGCCTCGTGGAAAGTAGATTGAATAGCCGTCGAACACAGGACCGATTTGCCGCATCCGGCAAACCCATTTATCCAAAAAGAATTGCTCTCCATCAGCCAGTTTTTGAAATGATGGCTTTCGATAAACCAGATCCCCATGCCTGTGTGGTGTGTCTCATATGCAGCATTATGGTCACTGGTCGCATCTGGAGCCATAAGCCAACCACGTATTGCAGACGAGATATGAGTCGCATTTATGTGTTCGATTAGCAGCTTGAGTTCCGACAACTCCTGTTGAATTGTATTGTTGCCCTTGAGCTGTAGCGCATCAAGCGCTAGAGACAGATTCTCCCGTATCTCACTGATATCCTCTTCAAGCTTCTGGAGAGTACCTTTTCGAGAGGGATATGCAACCCGACGCCCGGCGGAATGGATTCGACCTCTGAACCCTGTTGTTGATGTCTCTTGTAATTTATGGCACTCGGCTTCCAACTCCTCAATGATATCAATCCATCCCCATATTGATCTGTGAATACTCTCAACCAATTCTCGATCAATCCGCGGACGGCGACTCTGTAATGCGTCATCGATAGATGTGAAAATAACTAAAAGATATCCAAGATTTTGCGTGTTCTGGTTCAAATCGGAATCCTGATGAGTCACAATTCACGTCTTAAGTGATGAACCCCTTGAGCGGTGTAGTGCGCACTAAGGATCCTCTTATAAAGAGCGGACCCAAGTTAAGATCAACTCGTCGCTAGATTATACTCTATCTCTCGGTAAATTCAAACCTCCGTACCAGGTGCAGGCTGTTTACTATCTATTGCGGCGGGGGCGCGAGACTTCGGCAAGGCTCTGCCTGTCTTGGGCAGCGACGGCAGTGGGCTCTTGGGCCTATTTTGCTCCCGCTTGGCATTTCAGCTTGCTTAATGGCTTGCGAATGCAGGACTTTTGAGGATTATGAGGTATGTTATCGGTCCGGTACAACATGGAATACCTAGCGATGGGAGGTTCCTATCTCACGTGCGATTTTGCATGGCAAAACATTACGAACCAGATGACAATCGTGCACTCTGTTATCTAGAAAACCCATCAGGGACAGTTCAATACTCCCAAAACAAACATGTTAATTCTGGGGACAGGACACTGCTTGAGTCTTGGCTCGGAAAGGCATCCCGAGCAATAGACTCTTAGAGTACGAGTGGGGACGTGATCGGCTTTGGCAACTAGATGGAGATATTGCAATCCTTTCATTAAACCTATACGAACTTACCTGGCATCGGCTCCCCATAAACTCAGAAATATGTAATTTTTCATGATTTAAGCAGCGAGGACTGCCATGCGTCATGGGACAAAGGCCCGCAGACAAGTCAACAACTCTGCCACCTTTAGGCGCCAATATTAAGCTCCTGGCACTAGAAGAAATGCAAGCCGCAATCGCCTTCAGAAAGCCCTCAGAGCCGGCGCACCCGCCTTCGGTGCCTGGCAGATGCTCCCCGGCACAAACCTGACTCGCACCATTTGCCGCTCCGCACCAAACATCAACTGGCTGTTCGTCGACCTGGAGCACGGCAACATCTCCAATGATAGCATGCACGAGATCGTTGCTGCAGCGGCGGCTTGCGGTACCTTGCCAATCGTTCGCACTGCGGAGAGCCAGCATTGGATGATCAAACGTGCCCTAGACGGCGGTGCGCACGGGATCATGGTACCGATGATCGAGAACGTCAATGATGCGACAAGGGTTGTGGAGGATAGCAAGTTCCCTCCGCGAGGAAAGCGGTGTTTGAGGCGCTGCTTGCAGTGGGTAAATTGTTTCCACTGCCGCAGACGGGCAGATCAGACAGCTGACCGGCGTGGAGTATCTGCAGCAGGCTGATAAATGCTTGGTGATTGCCATTCAGATCGAGACGAAGGGCGCCCTACCTAGAGAATATCGATGCCAGTGCGGCGATCGATGGCATCGATGTGCTCTTCATTGGGCCCTTTGATCTCAGTGTGAATATGGGGTGTCTGATTTCAGGGGCTGATGAGGAAGATTACGCTCCTCAGCTGCGCGATGCCATTCTAAGGATTTATCACGCTGGAAAAAGGAATGGAAAAGCCGTTGGGGTGTATACTGGTACTGGCGCGCGGGGGAAGGCGTATGCGAAGAGCGGCTTTCAGATGATCAGTGTTGTTACGTGTTGTGGATACGCTCAAAGGGGAGGGAAAGGGGCAGATGGAAACTGTATCGACTACATGGGACGTAGCCTACTAAGGATCGGACGCCATATGACGATTGATTCTCTATCTCGTTGACGATTGCTCACTTCCTTCTTCATCTTGTTGTCTCTCCTTTCCCCACTATATATACATATAGGAGGGTGAGAACCTTCTAGAACTAGGTGATGTACTGTCAAGCCATCGGAGATCACGTGGCCTTGTATTTCCGTATCATTACGGATATGGTTGGGTTGAAGAATGTGGTAATAGGCGAGTTTGAGGTCGCCGGGGTTCAATAGGTTAGACCTGTATCTGTCTTGCCATAAATAAAAAATGGCTGATCGGGATGACTTGTCGGGACCGTTCGGGGATCGGAGGAATAGATGCCCTCTGCGAAATAGTTCAGGGTGCGGTTATGACGAGTGGGTAATGGGCTGACAGCCTAACAGCCTGACAGCTTGACCGCTTCCGCTGTGCCTCGGTTAGGGCTTGGTTGGCGTAGTAGTGTATAGAGCGGTATGCGTACTACAGCACGCGGTCTGATAACATCTAGCTTTCCGATAGAAATTTCTGGTTATTGATCCGTAAATAGAAAACCACATGTTAAGCTAATTATCATATAGAAATCCAAGTTCATGAGTCTTCTGTACTGTATGTATTAGTACCATGCTGTGGCGTTAGCCGCCACGGCCACGTAGGAGCGTCAGCACCGATAGTGATTGTCGTCCACGACAGCTGTGCGGCTGAAAGTAAGTATGCTTGTACTCTCAGCTGGGATTATTATGAACAGTCTGCAGAACTAAACCGCACTCCGAGGCGGTTCTCGAGTGAGGACGGGATTCCCCCTCGGCGGTCTCGGCTTTCATGTGCAAATTGAACCAGCACGCTCGTCGATCGGGCCGATGAAAGATCACGCTATGCCGAGTGGACCCATATTGTCATGGTTATGCAAGGTCTTCAGGTATTATCGTCGGCAGAAAGAAAATTGACGCGAGCGTAAGATCATAAGGCTGAGGCGCCCCTTCCTTAAGAAGCTGCCGTGGACCCTCCCGCCCAGCTTGGATGCCTCGTTTCGTTTGTTTACGTGCATAAGACCCTTCTCCCTTTCTGTTGATAAGCGTCATTTAATACCAAGAGCCAACAGTTGGCTAAGTTTTGGATTGCATTGTGAACACTTTCGCATTCGATACACAACCTCTCACAGCTACATTTGCATACTGAGAATCTGGGAAGATCAAGATGGCCCTTCATCGTTTTAAAGGACATGTTACGAATGCTGGAAATCGTGTTGGTATTCAGTAAGTCATATAATCAACTCCCAAGAGAATATTACCCGGCTAATACGCTCTTGCTACAGACTCGACAAAGACTTCGTCGTCTTCCAGGGGTCCGAACAGGAGGCGCTGGCGGTATACCTCAGCGGGATTCTCTCTCTCCGATTGAAAGAAACAACAACTATCAAGTACATTCGGTTACACCTCCGTGGTGTGCGATGGGTATCGTGAGTTCAGCGCAAACCAACCGACATCTTCGGATCTGACTCTCAATGCAGACTCCCAGTACGCACCGGTCGGAAAAGATTCTGCAGCGAGAACGAATTCTACAGCCGAACGTGGAATTTTTATGACGGATACCGAGAAGCACCAATGACGGTGCCAGCCGGGGAGTACAAGTATCCGTTCGACGTGGTTATGGAAGGGTCATTGCCGGCATCGGTAGAAGGCATGAAGGAAGCGTCGATTTCCTACTTGTTCACTGTCGAGATTGGCCGACGACACGGCCGTGATATCACATTCGACAAGCTGCTACGTGTGATTAGGGTCCCCGACCTGGAACCTTGCTCCCACGACTTTGTGAGTACGCCTTGGCTGCCACTCTTTCGCGTCTAACATGTATGCAGACTTTGGATGAGGTATGGGCGAACAAGATTGCGTACCGTATTGGCATCCAGAACCGGACTGTCGCATTAGGCACCCGCATAGACGTAGACTATGTCTTTGCGCCTCTCTTGGGGGACATGAAGATTGCATTTATTGAGTCCCAGCTTCTGGAGTTCCGCGACCTAAGCATGGACTCGAACGACGGAGCATCTGCTCACGCCGCCCGCACTGAGACTATTGTCTGCCGCGATCGGTATACTCTTGACGAAGAGTACTCCAGCAAACCATTGGAGCCGTACCAGTTCTCTCGATCACTTCAACTTCCACAGGCTCTAGGACGTTGTGTACAAGATACGGAGGATATGGGCGTCAAAGTCAGTCACAAGTTGAAGATCCATGTTCGGATGCATAATCCAGACGGTCACGAGAGCGAAGTATGTACACCCCATCCCCAGGTATGTCCCCTGCTAACAGCTCTAGCTCCGTCTGGCCATTCCAGTTCTAATCTACCTGTCCCCGTACTATCGCGTATGGGAGAATTCGTTTTGTGGTGAACCTATACCGCTCCCAGAAACACTGAACCCAAGCGACGAGTGTCCACCAGCGTACGGAATGCATGAGTTAGATCAGTTGTATATGCCACAGGATTAGTGGCTTGGGATTTTTGGCTCGGGTTGGATGAAGTGTGAGGACATTTTATTTAATATCATGATACCATACCTGTATAGATTAGATTACCACTAATAACTAATGTTACTTAATCAGCTTGATGGTTGCTGCATGTGAAATTTTGCTGCCTAACTCTTGAGGCAGCTCTTTGGCAGTCAATCTCTGCCATGAACCCTGGGCAGAATCGGGCCGACTCGCTAGTCTAGCCGGATCTGGCTAAAGCTATCCTCAAAGAGAGCACGCGCTGGGCAATAAACGAATAAGCTTGTTCTCTTCGGTGTAACAAACCATCCGCCGGGGTAACCCGAGACGGTCTGATGTTGTCCCGGCCATTCGGCAGTGGATCAACTCAATGATCAGGATGACCCTTCAGCCCCAAGTGGGCAACATGATCGTTCAGTCATAGTCCAGTGGAGATCTAGCAGCCACAATGCTAGGTTCATCCGCGGAGGGAGTCTATCCGTTAAGAATTTCGATTCCTATGTCATGGAATCTTCAAAATCCCAGCCCGCCTACATATATGAGTTGCTTGCATCTCTACTAGGACATGTGGAACTCATCAGAGATTACTACAACTTGCGTTTTTTTATTACCGTCAAAAAAGCTTATTTCCCACAGCTGCCATGACCAATCAGAAAGACGAGGGCACTCTCACTCCTCCCGACTCTGAAGTCGCCAGCCCCGCTACGCCCCAATCTCGGCCTTCCAAGTCTGACTCTAATGGCACCGAGACGGGACAGGAGATGGATGAGTTTGTGCTTGGCCGACGGGGTATCATGGCGTTCTTCACGCTGTCAGTGTTGACGCTCATGGTTGCCCTCGATGGGACGAGTATCTCAGTCGCGTTACCTGTGAGCTCGAATTTCCCTTAACCTCGACCATGATGCTGATATTTTGTAGATCATCACGCAGGATTTGAAAGGGACGGCAATAGAAGCCTTCTGGAGTGGGACGTCGTTCCTGCTCGCTTCCACAGTCTTTCAACCGAACTTTGCCTCTCTCTCCAGCATTTTCGGCCGGCGCCCTCTTGTCCTTGTGGCGTTAACCCTCTTCTTTGTGGGAACGGTCGTCTGTTCTGTCGCCAATAACTTTACTTATATGCTTGTCGGGCGATCTATTCAGGGTGTTGGCGGTGGTGGCTTGATTGCCCTGAGCGAGGTCATCGTGACTGATCTTGTTCCTCTCAGGCTAAGAGGTCAGTACTTTGGTATCTTGTCGGCCATGTGGAGTGTGGGCTCTGTGACTGGGCCGATTCTCGGGGGTGGGTTCAGTCAGGATGTCACTTGGGTAAGCTCTTCTGGTGTCAAACTGATATTTATAAGAGAAGATAACTAATATCATCAGCGATGGATCTTCTACATCAACTTCCCCTTCATCGGCGTCGGTCTGGTGACGATTATCCTCTTCTTGAAGCTCAACATTATCCCCACTTCGCTCGCTGAAAAGCTCCGGCAGATCGACTATGTCGGAACAATAATCTTCGTCGGCAGCATGTCGTCCTTCCTCATCCCGCTGTCCTGGGGTGGAATTCTATACGACTGGGACTCTTGGCGCACCTTGGTGCCACTGATCATTGGCATCGTCGGTTTGCTGGTGTTCAGTTTCTATGAATACCGCTTCGCAAAGGACCCGATCATCCCACCTAAGATCTTCCAGAACCGCACAGCAGCAGTCTCATTTGCCGGCTCGTTCCTGCAAGGTCTCGTCCTCTGGTGTCTGCTCTATTACCAGCCGCTCTATTATGAGGCAGTGAAGGGTTACTCTCCCATCATGGCCGGTGTCGCTCTGTTCCCGGCGACGTTCACCGTTGCGCCTAGCGCGGGCCTGGTCGGGGTCCTGGTGACGAAATACGGTCACTACCGCTGGGCAATCTGGCTCGGCTGGATACTGTCAACATTCGGCCTCGGCCTCCTCTGCTACATGGACGTCGACACTTCCATCCCAGCTTTCATCTTCATCAATATCGTCCCCGGCATCGGGCTGGGCCTTCTCTTCCCCTCCATCGGCTTCGCAATCCAAGCCTCCGCCACGAATGACACGCTCGCCATCGCAGTCGGCATGTTCAGCTTCTTCCGTGCAATGGGCCAAGCCGTTGGCGTCGCAATCGGCGGCGTGGTCTTCCAGAACCAGATGTACTCTAACCTTGTTGCGTCTGGGATTCCAGCACTTGCATCCATGGCCTCTGAGTACTCGCAAGATGCCGCTGGACTGGTGGAAGTCATCAAGCGCATGCCGGACGGCACGGAGAAATTAGGTCTCCAGACAGCGTACACGGACTCTCTAAGGATCGTGTATGCGGTTTGTTGTGGCATTTGCGGGATTGCGCTGGCGCTTAGTGTGTTGACGCAGGGTTATGATCTGAACCGTGCGTTGGAAACGACGCAGGGACTCAGGAAGGAGAAAAACCCGAGGCCCAATGGGGATGTTGAGAAGGTTGGGAATTAGATGTACTTGATGGGTTGGTTGCGAGGGGAATAGATGGAGTAATGTGTAATGTGTTTTTTAGATGTAGACATCTCCTATAGGTGTAACGATAATGCTATTTTTCCCCCTTTTTATCTGTTCTTTTATCTTCGAAAAGAAAAATTTAAATTTATTTATTTTTAATTTATTTCTCTTGATTTTTTAAGACAAAATATGGGCATCAAAAATAGATAACTACTATTCTCGCATAATAATCCGGCATGTCTGTGATCTAGTCAACTTAGATCCCTTATCCTGATGACTACACAGTAGTTATCCAAGCCACTTCAACCCTTGATAATATCATCAAATAACCGGCTGGATTTGTGGAGCTTAATAGCCAGTGAAGGTTCATATCATATATTTATACCGCTGGATACAAACAAGCAGGTATTGTTGCAAACTTATGCGAACACTCAGACGTTCAGCATAAGAAAAAAAATAATCTCAGTAATGTCATACTTGCCATGATGATTAGACCGATATAGACGGCTGCAACAATAAAGAAGATTGAGTCACAGGCAGGAATGACTCTACGCCACGTGCCCGATTCAACCTAGCGCCACGACAGAATCTAGAGTATAAGCACTAAAAGCATCTGGCCACGTCTTCCTTTTCTTCCTATCAGTCAAAGCACATCGTTTTGAGATTGAATATGCCACATCAAGCCCATGGGATACACTGGGTCTCCCTAGTCGGAAATCTGATATATCAGCCCGGCGATCCTCACAGACGAACCCGGTCGGATATCGTGCTTGGCTTCAAGTCAACACAAGCGAAGGAGATTGACTACTTCGCCGAGTCCTTTGCTCGCGAAGTGAATGAACACACAGTAACTGAGCGGGCAAAATATCCCGCAAAGTACGACCCGCCCCGCCCGGACGACATTCTTATAGATGACGCCACGGCTCAGCGACTTAACCGCGTTGTGTACAAATGGCGCACAAACCTCAATAGCGGATTCACACCGTGGCTAGACGTGCGCTGGACTGGTAGCAAAGCACTATGCGCGCATAGATCCGACGTCAGTGAAGCGCGCAAGGAAGACGACCCGATACGGCAGAAAGAGGAGGATGATGGGTTCACAGTCGGCTGTTCTTGCCCACTGCCATGGAAGGAGAGGAAAGCATCCGCGTTCCTGCGCCAGTATATGTTTAACAACTGCTACAATTTCTACCGCGCAAATCGGGGCGCCTTTTTGAACCTGGAGCTTGTCAAAACGCTCCTTCTGTATGGAGAGATGGACCCTATCTTGCGCGCCTGCTCCCATCCGGAGGTCGACTATGCACAATGGAAGAACGTGACAGAGTGCTCCGACGTCCCTATCCAGCTCGGCTGGAAAGTATTGTACCAGCACACGTTGGATGCCTACCTGGCCCTTAATGTCATCTACTGCTTGCCCGAATCGTGGGATGCTGAGACTCGACGACGAAATCAGACTCATAATCCTGCGTCTCTAACAGAAAATGATTATAAGAACACCGCCTTGTACCAGAAAATGGTCAGAAGCTGTACATACACTGACCCATCACCGATCACAACATATCCACATCAAGAGTTTTTTGGGATCCCAAACGGACATTTCGAATACCACGATGAATACTCCATTGACAAGGCTCTTGCGCGCGACTGGCCTGGATTGAGGGACTTCCTCGACCAACTCAAGATATGCGAGGAAAACTGGTCTTTGGAAGAGCCTGAGTTCCCTTACGGACAAGTGCCATTCGAGGTCTTCCTTAACTGCGCTAAGACTATACCACATCTTCCATCGGCAGCGGATATACCTCGAGCATTCAACATTCTGCGCAGCAAGGGTCTACCTCCAGAGCTAGTGCTGTCGATCCTGGAGATGGCCGGGTATGACCATACACAGCGCCGACTACCCATTGCCCACGATCCGTTTCATCCAGACAATCGGGAGGAGCTGAAGAAATACCTGACCTTCTGCTGGCTTACGCTGGTCCGGTGCAATATGTTCGCACAAGAGCTGAAGGTCAAAATTGACTGGAAACGCGAGGTCCTCGACTCCCTACTCCGCTTTGTTGGACTGCGCGGTCGCAAGCAGCTTTTCAAATACGTCCACAAATACGAACCGGACAGGCGGGACAGAATTATCTATCAGTTTCTTGACGCGCGGGGTAAAGTCTGCCATACATTGAGCTTCGATAGATGACCCGGTCCATATAGAGTAGCGTTGGCCTTGCATGAACCGTTGGGGGTATAAAATGATAGATACTCGGCTCTTCCCACTCTTAACGTCGCTTCTATTTGCGGATACGACGGTTTTAGCCCGGTCTAAGCTAGTAGTACGTTTAATATATAAGAATGATTGGTGCTCACTTAGGGGATGTCCGCCATTGATACTAACAACTTCCAGACCCATTTGCCTTATCGCATTAGGAAAGATTGACACCCGATGAAAAGCGCACCGACAGCTGAAAATCCGACAGAAGTCCTTTAAACGCCCTCTCTTTTGTTGTCAGCAGGGTCTCTCCTCGAGAGGCTGAGGCCGTGCTGGTCTCGCTGAAAAAACCGTAACCTCAGCCGCACACAGGTGGGCCCTTGCATTGCTATTTGTTGTGAATGCTCAGAGGGGAAAGGGCAGAAGGAAGCTGTATCAACTACACGGACGTAGCCTACTAAGGATCGGATGCCATATGACGATTGATTCTCTATCTTGTTGACGATAGATCTCTTCAATCTTGTGTTTACTACGATATGAAGAGGGGTCAGATATTAGGCCGCTTATATCACGTGGCGTAAGTCAGGCCTCATCGTGTACACCTGGTGTACATGATGAAGGTCACATGATATATTCATATCACTATTTGTACTCCCAGGCGTGCCAACGGCGTTACATTTGTTTGGCCAACCTCACTCTTCACTCACACTGCATCAACGACTTTTTTTCTTTCTCTGTCACCAACACACACCTGCTTCGATACAGAAGAATGCGTCTCGTATATCTCGTTCTAGCCCTTTCTACAGCCGCCATGTCTAGAGCATCCGTTCCCCCGGAATATCTGCAGGCGAACCACAAGAATGGGGACCCTCCTCCATTCGGCGCTGTCGATGATGTACAGACAATACGCCTGAGTGGACAACCTGACGCAGTCGGCGAGACGCAACCGGCCGGCTGCCCTACGATAATGATCAGCACTGCCACGCCTGGGGGGGATCATATCAATGGATGGAAGGAAATGTACGTCTTCGACCGAGACTCTTCCTCACTCGGCGAAGTCGTCATTAATAGTAAAGTCTAGTCCGGTAGTAGCGGGCTTTGACTTAAAGAGGCTTGTCGTTAATGAGGATACGAATGCTACGTTGGTACGTGAGCAACATTTATCCCCTGAAACTGCAACCTAGACTGATGTTTGGCTGAAGCCCTACTACGTTGAAAACACCAAAGACCTTACACATATCACGCGCGTTGTCATTACCACGGCTGGAATATGGAGGAAGTATGTCCTGTTCCCTACTTAGTTTATCTAATATTCCGGCTAACGATTACACTTAGCGGATGGAAATATGCCAACAGTAATGCCTTGTTGCTAAAAGCTTTGGCCGGAATGCAGACAATACTGACCTAGTACAGACATACGCAACTCCCTTATCTGCGCCACTGGCCGGGAAAGCATCAACGCGGACATGAGCAAGATCCTCGTCGCTGCCCCTCAGTGGCTGAACAAGGAAGATGTTGCTGCTGGCGCAGCGGAGCCGAACGATATATACTATCACAAGAACACCTACCAGCGCGGGGGACCCGCTGTCGGTCCTGGGCAGGTGAAAATATCGTCTTTCGAAGCGTGAGTGTCTTGTCCTCCATCAACGTGACCACGACAGCGAAAGTACCATGCTCATTACACAGATCCCCAGTCTGGACAAATTCATAGCGATCTTCTGGAATAAAGATGTCTACCCGGCATTGGAGACGATTGTTATCGCGAGTCATTGTATGCTCACTCGGCCACTCTTCCCACTGGACACCACAAACTGATCCTCGTACCAGCACTTGGCGCTCAAACTGTCCAACGTTGTTAGACCACCCGGATTCTACCTGCTCCCACGAAGCAAAATTAACAGCCTAATCCAGATGCAATGCTCCGTCCCTCGCAGCCCGAAGACGGCCAGATAACTTACGGCGTCATGAACCCCGGCTCCTTCGCCTGGCTCGTGAGCGACCGCCCGGTACTTCCCACAGATATAACCTGCGCCGACCCCTCGGTCTACGACGCCTGGTACTTTGGTATCGGCCCCGGTAAGCCCAAGCGGATCCCAAAGTATGTTCGAGATGAGGTCCTCAATAACCGCACCCTCGTGCAGGAGCGGTATACCTCGCGGAATGTCTTTTATGGCTTCGGACTTGAGGATCATGGGAAGGGCGATACGCATTGCGAGGCGCAGTTGCAGGGAGCTTCGCATTTGGAGCGTGGGCAAAATTTCATGAAGATGTTGGAGAGTCTGCCTGGCGGCTTTCCGGTCAATCATAGTGTGGATTATATGGAGGGGATAAGTCATCTGGATTATCATATGGTATGTTTCCCTCTGTTAGTTTTCCCTGGTCTTTGATTAGAACAGAAGACTCTGCAGAAGGGTCCGGCTAATGCTTGCTGTGTAGATGGTCTCTGAGCCAATGCAGCGGAAAATGTTCCTCTGATTTAGAAGATAGGAGGACAACAAACGATCTTGATAAGCGCCGCTTGTCTGATAATATTACCCTCTGACAAAGATGCATTCTTACTCGAGGTCATCATCGTAAGACCGCTGACGAGATGTATATCGACACTCGCTCACCCTCCGGTCGCACATACCACCCGGGTTCTGCAACGAAAGCGCCATGATATGCAGGGGGTGAAACGTTGCACCAAATCAGTAGGGCATATCCCGTGCATCGTATACATATCTTATCCATGCCTATCATTACTGGGTGTATTCGTTGATCACTCTAACCGTGGTCAAGGCGTCGTTATTTGCATACGTACCATCTACGTCAACTAGTATCTGTACTGAAGTAAAACGGATATCCGGGTTTTAGGACCATTCACCACTGGCCAGTGCATACGTCTACATGCTGTGGACTGCTCAATGCTACTACATGTTTATTATCAGCGAGCAAGCGGTTCAAGCCAAAGGGGAGTTTTCCCTCTTTACAAGGGGGACGACCAGTTGTGCTATATTCGCCAGTCCCTGGTACTTTCACAAGGCGCTCTATATTATCTCAATGCAGTCGCTCCATGGTATTTATATATATTCCGAGCTAGCTCTGGAAATGCCATAGCCTTAGAGCAGGAGAAGCCGGTTCTTCAAGGTACTAAACCAGCTGAAGACTATATAGCTGAAGCAGAGCCAGAACCGCGTATTTAGTATTCCACCACGTACAAGTGCAGCACATCCAACAGCATTCCGCTTGATTTCTGATGGACTGACCTCACCGAGAGCCTAGTCACTAGAGAAGACATATTGATTGCCATGTATGCGATGCGGTAGGCAAATGCATGCTGCTACCCCATTAAGCCAGTGGAGATAGCTATTCTTTGCTTTAAAGAGGCTTCAGTGGAGCATCAAAGGATGCACGCTTGTAAGAAATGATTGGTGGCAATGGGATATGAAAGTGCTGTATATAATAAGATTATTCACATATAGCAGTAATACAGCTTTAGCAAAAGGCCCAACGCTTTTTAAACAAACCAGTAAGATTACCACAGCAGGCATATGGTGTGGAATAACAGCACAATCGGACTCAGATATGCCTGGCCCTAACGGGCATAACGGGACTCGCCAGTCCCTCATTCCCAAGTGAGCCGATAGACCCTCCCTCCCGTTCCCCTCGTCAGGCCTCCTATCCTCATACTCCACGATGACCTCTCTCGTTTGATAGATATTGGTATTATGGCCATGCCAGCTATTTCCGGTAGCATTAGGCGAACGACCTGGTAGGATCCGTCTCGTGTCAACGTCTTCCTCATCCCCTTTCAACCCATCGCTTCCGCTATCATGCCGATCATGGCCTTTCCGAACAATGGAGGTAACCAGCGTATCCATTCCATAGCTTTCTTTCCCTGTCCGGTTCGCCGTAGTCTTTCCGTAGGAGGCTCCGCTAAGGTTATTGTAGTTGGATGCGTCTTTCAAGGAAACCTGGCCGCGGAGGGAGCGGTAGAGGGGGCGCAGGGCTGGTGCAGAAACGCAAAGTATTGTGGTTGTCAGCTCGGAATTTGTCCAGATGACGGAGTCAGTCGTTGCGTCTGCCGTCGTAAGCATGCATTAGCCGCGCTGTGGTAAATGGTTGGGGCGAGGATGGGGCCTACATAGGTAGTCTGTTGAGACTTTTAGTGCACCAAGACTTGTCGTTCGGATGACACCGCGGATCCCGGCACTTCGTGCATGGCATATTTAGCAGCATACCCTGCAAGAATGGGATGACCGGTGAAAACCTACAAGATACCTAAACTAAGAGACATGCAAATCGTGATCTTCTCCTTCTGCTTGATGTTCAACTTCCAAAGTGCGTACCATGGGAACAGGGCAAGAACGAAATCCCGGACCGCGGACCACGCTTAGAACAGTTGGTTCTCCTATGCCAGGGTTCTGTCTTTGCCTTTTCATGATAATCGGTTGAGGTATACTCACCACACATGACAGTTGCAATCGTTGTAAGACCCAGCGGGCAGCTCTCTTTCGGGACCCTTGAGTCCAATATTTACTGTACAGGCATGCACTGCGCAAAGACACTGATCACCCACAACACACTCAGTGCCATGATCGTGATGTTCCAAAACCATAGAAATGCCTTGTGCCTGTTCATCGTCGCTAGACGAGCCTAGACAAGCCTTGAGAGTGCGATCAGCGGCGCGGGCCGGGTCCGGCTTGTCATCTGGCGAGTGGCAGCGGCCGGTCCACTCGGCTGGCGGAGAGCAAGCCCTAAGTGCAGTTCTATGAGCGGCGTGGAGTACGAATCCGGAGTTGGACCTATTGGGGAAGTCTCTGGGGTATGTGAGCATCGTCTATTACGCGCTGCTGCTTATCTTGGTTATTCCAAAGAGGATTCAACAAGGAGAGGAACTACTCAGGAAGTCGTTTGGCGAGGAGTGGGTAGAGTACCATCGGTCGACGGCGAGGCTTATTCCCTGGGTCTTCTAGTACTGGCGGTAGTAATATCAGTTCTGCCAGTAATCGATCATGTTGTTTGTCGTGAACTGGGTGGTCCTCGTAGTCATCTGGTTGAGCTGTATTCTATCCGCTAGCACATAGTATAGCACGGATACATATATCTACGTCATTGGCGAAAGAGGTATGTGGACGTCTCGAAGATTTCTGGAAAATTTTTGCACAGAAATCCAGCAAGGTGAATTAATACATCAATTCGAAAGAGAAACAAGGTCTTTATCCTTATTCTGTTGCTGCAAATCCCTATGGGGCCAGGCGCGCAATGGGCTGTAGATCGCCTGCAATGTACATGCCCCCGCGCACCCTTCATCACCATCTATGTGTTTCCTCAAAAGCTCGCGCCGGTAACCTGAACTGTATAGTCCAAACCAGCCTGCACCTCACTAGGCAACTCAAAGGGGTTATACTGGATGAGTTCCTCAGGAGTATTCACCACCACCAGGCTCGCCTCCTCGCTCTCACCAACAGTGACCTCACCCTTTCCATTCTCCAGATCAACGTACCGAACCGACCCGCTGTTCGTGCTACGGATAGCAAGGGTCGCAGTGAATGCTGCCTCCGAGGAAACAATCACACTCACACTCCCCGAGCCAGAGAGTGTGACCGGGTTGATGTTGGCTCCAAAATACTGTGGCTGGCGGTCCGATTTGACGGTGTAGGTCCCATCGCCAGAAGAGTCAAGGTTGCCGTATGTCAAGCTCTCCCGCTGCTGCAGGAAGACCTCGTTGGCAGCCTCACTGATATCGACGTACGCCATATGCGCCCAATACCGCCCAATAACCTTCGCGATGGGCGTGTCACCAACCAGGCGCTGCAAGGTGTGCAGCGGCGTTTCATTGCTACCGACATCGTATTGCTTGTTCAGCTGGAGAACAGAGTCCGTACCAAGGCCCGTAAAATTATCGGGATTGTTGGTCATGTATGTGAACAGCGGCCAGGACTGGTAGTAGTTGCCCGTACCTGTCGAGCCATCAACGATGACCTGGTAGCTGTCGCCGATGACCTTTTGCAACTCGATGACCGAGCTCCCAGCCTGCTGGTTATATTGCTCTCTGGCACTCGCGCACAGGTCAGACGTCATCCAGGTATCAGCGAACCAGTTCGCCAGTGGCTCCCACCATGCGCCAGTCATAGTCTGGTCTACCCAGTTGCGAACGTGGTAGGTGAGTGCGTGGCCGTACTCGTGCACCGTCACGGAGGGATCGGTCAGGAACGTGTTCACGACCTGGATGTAGCTGTAGCCTGTTGTATAATCAGAGCCCATGACGCCGGCGGCGTTGCCGTCGAGTGAGGCTACCGAGTATACGTTTTCCTTGTACCATGTCTCCGCTGTATCAGAGTCGGAGTTGTAGGAGAGGCCTGAAGAGCGCCAGCCGAGATCAGTCACAAAGCAGGTGTATGCGGACTCGAGCATTTGTAGTGCGTTCTCCGCGTCAGTGCCCGTTGCGCCGTAGATGCGGAAGCGCGCGGAGTCGGTATAGGTGTCGCCGCCGCCGCCAACGGAGGGGTTGGCTGTGAATTCAGACGGTTCAGAGCTGGAGTTGGAGCTTGCAGTGGAACTCGGGGAGGCGCTGGAGGTGGAAATCGAAGCGGGAGTTGATACGGAACCCGTAGAGATCGTGCTGGTCAATTGGCCCTGGCCCTGGCTCTGCGGATTGGATGGGAAGAACTGAGGTGGGAACGGGGGGGCCGGAGCTGCCAGAGCCCCGGCGGCGAAGACGGCCGCAATGGCGTAGCGGTATCTTGTTGACGAAGCCATGGTAGATCGGGGTCGACGTGCAGTGAAACAGGATTCGTGCCCATGCTCCTCATATATAGGGTTGGAGGAAGAGCCAAGACGGACAAATTCCTTTGCCCATTTAGGGCTGTTTCATAGTCGGATCCAGCTAGCCCTGCCAAGCTGTGCGAAGTAGATCATGAAACAGGGGCTTGATGCACCCTGAAACAATCCGTCATTGCGGGGCACTCTTATCGTAACGGCTTCGTACAGTCTCTGGCCTGATACGGGGGCAGTGAAAGATGTATATAGGCCATAATCTATTCTGTGCATTGTAGACTACTTGATAGTATCAAGATAGGATCTTGATCTGGATCGGGCTGTGTAGATGGAAGCATCATCAGGATACGAATGCGTCCATGCATATGGATCACGGTCTTCCACTTAGGCCCCTATAGTGGGATTCGAGCATGGACAGGTGTTCCTTGTAGCAAACTAAAGCACACGCAGTGGATCCGTATTAAGGAACTCATGACTAAACCCTCTGAACAAACTCCATGTGATCTTATTGCGAAACAAAACCTGAGGAACGGTTTACGCGCGCCTTCTGATAAGTGCTCCTAGCATGACAAGGCTGGCTAACTGCGTAATAAACAAACCAGGGGCAACCCCCAAACCGGACATTCCGCCCCCATTACTGGCCGGCAATCGCAAAAAAGTGTGCCCTAGTCTGCACTTGGGCTGACGATTGCGTCAGACAGAGGCTCGTTCGTCCGCGCTTGCAGTAGAAGAAAAGACATGGTAATGTTTACGGGGCGCGGTTTCGTTGGGAATCATCAATCATTTTGGGGACGGATAATCTGCTACTCGGTTAGATAATGCTCTAGCGTCTACCTCTAGTACTTACGATCGGTCGTGTCTATCTTGGCTATATGGATGGTGAAAACTATCTCCAGAGGCGCCATGCCATGCCAATTCTTGGGCCGCCTGGAGCACCCCAAAAGTGCCGCTAAGCTACCGTAAAGCATAGTTTTAATGAGTAGCTGTGCTATACCTTTGTCTGAGGATCACTCTGTCTGCCCGGATAGCAAGTCCATCTGCTGCGCTCTAGGATTGTCTTCCAATGTAGGGTAATTTTTGAGCGCACCTGCAGCGGTCTTACACCAGAGTTCAGCTCAAGCGAATACATTAGGCCTGGAATAAGCAGGGTCATAGAGAGGCAGCTCTCATGGATAGAGCACAATAAAGTATCAGGTTACTAGCCCAGTCCGGTAAATATCATGCAACCCCTGAAACTTGTATCGGACACGAGAAACAAATATGATACAGTATCAAGATTTGTTACCGCTATGTGCCACCACAGGGTGGAAGTATGAAGCTGTCAAGTCTCGTACAGTTCCATGCCAAACCTATACATCAAGCCAATACTTCCATTAATGCAAATGATTTCCACCCGTTGAGCTCCGCCTCGTGGCACCGGCCAGAGGGCGAAACTAATATCTAGCAGCAGGCCTAGGGAGTCGCAGAGGGTGGTTAGTAGTTAATATGGTTCTCTCAATTCAAAGCGCGTAAAATGTCTATTCCAGACCAGAAATTCAGAATCCAAACGAGGTTTGACCTGGCCTTACGGGAACCCGACGCGACAGCAACCCGGCAGGGGCGATAGTGAAGCCAGTCCGCCAAATACCTGGCGGCCGGTCATGGCTAGACTGGTTTGCGTTAAATCTATTTCCGAAGGGGCTTAACACATGTGACTGATGCATTCGTGCGACTTACCCACTATTAATGCTCTCCTATAATCCAAAATATGGCTTCGCAACTCCTCTAAGAGCCACGTGGATTTAGAGGAGAATACTGTAGGAATGCTGACTCTGCATTACGTGTTACAGCGCAGGCCCCAGGGCAAGGCAAATCCTCAAAGAATGAGTGAAACCAGTAAAATAGACTTGCTTGTGAAGAAACTCTATAAGTAGCTTCTTATGCGCCTCGATAGTATTCCTGTTCTTACTGTCTCTATGAAGGGCTCAACATAAACTTCTGATTCACAGCCACCCGACTCCCACCTCGGAGAAATGTCCCTGGTAGTAATTGCACTTTGTTACTTTTTATTGCAAAGGTATTTTTTTCCATGATTTAGCACAGGCACTGCATCAAAATCAGTATGCACCCGGCTCTCATCTACCGCATCTTCATGCTCCGCTTCGCCTAAACCTTGCTCTCAACATCCAACGAATCCCGACATCCTTTCTCCAACAATAATGGTCTCAATGATGGGTGTGCAGAAGAGGCAATGCCTTGACGAGACAGCCTGCCCAGCTGTTCCAGAGGAAGGCGAAGCTAACTTCGTGGACCCTTCGTCAAATGGTGAAAGGGGAATATATGCGAGCGATAGCTAACGGCAGCTTACCATGAATTCAACCGCGGAACAACGCAGCTAGTCATTGCCAGCGGGCAGCAGCCGAATATGCTTCGAAAATATAATGGGTCGCCGGATGCACACATTACTGGCAGCTCCTGATCGCTCATGCTACTAGACTAGCTCTGACCGAAGCATGCTTCATTGAATCCGATCTATTCCACTGTTTGTGTCTAAGTGGCAGTGAGGTAGGGGTGTATCTACGGGAATCCGGCTAGGTTACCGTATTAAGTGGCGAAAGCACCGTGCCATCGAGCCGGCCGGGAGGAGATGAGCAGGGCACAAACGACGTTAACAGTTTTGGCTTGCCCTCATGCAGACGAATGAAGCCGCGACTTGACTTTGGCTTGGAATAGCCGGCGCAGTGATAGAGGGACCCATACTTTTTGTTTACCTGGGGTTTCTTGCTTATATATGCTGTCAATACATTGTCTTTATGGCGCTGATGACGATTTGGCTTGGCGCTTTAACACGCCCGTTAATGCATCCTAAATGCTAGTTGAAGAATCATGATTCTATTGAAGCTGGAGGAAAGCCCTGTAGGGTCGCTGTATTGGATCTTGGTTAAAGTTGCATCCTTCATCCCTCCCGTAGACGGATTATGATGGCTTTTGATTCTACAGCTCAACCCGGTATATAGCAACCTGACGTAGCACGCAGCTAAGTTTAGCACACGATATTGGTGACCCGTCCTTTCCTCCTTAGGGCTGTTGTCAATGACTTAAAATATAGAATGAATGCGAATTATGGCCATAACTCCATCAATACTAGGTAACAACCTTCGCGGTCAGGTCACAGACTGCTTACAGCTATAATGCAGGCTCGAAGCTGTGAATACCAGGCTGCTTTTCTTTATGCTAGCTATGGCCCGACATCCATAGGTAGCGAGTACCACACGATGTGCACTAGTAGACCGTGTTTGTTTGCATTCATACTTATCTTAGTTACTCTGTGTATTTGGGGTAATTAGAATCTGATGAACCATATCACAGACGTGTCATGGTGTCAAGCAAGGAGAACAGTATCAATGAACATGCGTTACTTATTACTCTCAAGTCCTATAGGCCGCGGAAAATAGAATGAGATAAGAGGTGCCGGAAAGCCTGGGCGATAATATATGGTTCCTAGATAGACTAGTACGCGACAACACAAGAGCATCGCCACGGCTCTTATTTAGCCGCGCAGTCGGATTCAGGACTTATACTGCTGTAATTTCAAAGATACGTAGATAAATCTACCCAGTGACAAGTCAAATTCAGATTCCAACTCTACCTTGCCGGTGGATGGTGAGTATGGATCACGACATGAAAAGACCACATTTGACGCTACCTGTAGTTTATAAAGCACGACATCTAGCATCCCCTTCCGGAGCAGGCACACCAATCGTGGTAGTAATTGTGGTGACAAAAACTGGCTTGACGCTGCTGACCTGTTCAGGTGCAGCAGTAGTAATGGCGGCGGCCGGAACAGGCGGATGGTCCAAGGTCACAGGGTGGGAGTAGTCTGAGCACCAACCAATCGTTTTAGGGACAATTCCAGGCTTCGTGTACACGGAAGAAGTGGCAGTAGTGGTGGGTGACAGACTGGGAGACGATGGGGCGTGACGGGAATGACCATGGTGATGCGGGCTGGATGGAGAGCTGGATGCGGTAGGGCTTACCGTGACATAGACGGTGGAGACCGCGGTCGTGGCGCTGCACGTGGTGTCCGATGGGACGCTGTCGACACAGTGACTGCCGTTCAGAGGACTACTGACTGTAAAGCGTTCCCCCTGGGCATAGATAATGTAGACGTTGGTCCCGTTGATCGCGCTGAGCTGGTATCCCCATTCTGGGTTGGTATCACACGGGATCTGCACGGTGTGGGATTCATCCGCCGTAGGTATATCGAGGGCCAGAGCAACATAAGATGGAGGCCATGAGACAAAGTTCCAGAGATAGAGACTGAAGTATGAGGGGTCCGTGTCGACCGTGGTCCATTTAACAGTGATAGTGGACCCGGCAGCAAAAGTTGAATTAGCGGTCGGCTCGGTGATGCTGATGGCGGCCACCAAAGAATTAAAAAGTATTGCAAAGACCGTAAAACAGATGAAGGAACGCATCTTGGTCAAAGACACGAATGAATGACTAGGCGATTGTTGATGTGGAAGGACAGTGAATGAGCGACTGAGGTAAGTTGAGATGATCAAGATCAGCACACAAGGTGCCATGTGCGGTAAATTTATAACATTATAAAGGGTTCACCCGACGTTCCCTTCTCCGGAAATTATCGCTCCGCAAGAACCAGCTAATTGGTCGCGTTCCAGATATCAATTGGGCTAGTGACTTGGGCCTTTGCGAGGAACCAATGGGTGAAACTCATTGGCTGTGCCTTACGCCAAGTGGCTATGGGCTGCGGTCTAGTAAATTGATAGTGAACCAGTTGTAGCCGTAAGCGTACTATCCTGCCAGCCTACGCCGATGAATATGTATGACTCGAAAGAGCCCGGTACTCATAAATCCGCTGATAGAGTTCGCTATAGTCTAGGTAGGAGGTTACAGAGGAATCTTACCTCTTACAGTGAATAACTTCTCTTCCGATAAGCCTCCATACGCATTGAATAAGATATCGTCCTTTAATTCTGCTCCAAGGGCTACATCGGTCAGTCCAGGTGACGCTGTAGTGGTCACCGCTATCCATAGCTTATGGGGTCCCAGAGTGAGTGTCTCTGGTGCCTGATCTGACCGCAGAACTCTTGGATAAAATTGTAAGAGTCCGTGTCGGGCAAGCATAGTCCAACTGGGCCAGAATGCTGACTATCATCAAACCGTGACCGGACTGCTCCTATGTAGCTTAGCTAGTTCGCTCGTGACAGAAATAGAACATTTTGCAGATAAAGTGTTTCCCATGAAGCTGAACACTCCCTTTGTATTATGCAGTGCATAATATGGCTAATGGTAGAATAATGCAGAGCTCGCTTTTGCCTCAGGCTTCACAGGCAAGAGATCTATCAGTCCCTTTTGCATTTTCTGAAGGTAGATTGAACGAGCCAGCAAGATGGTGCTCTCTTCTGGCATATCACATACCTGGCCGTATTGGTGAGTTTTGCCAATGAGCATAGCGCTATAATGTTACCTGGCGCTGGCTTTGTGATAACCCGGAAAAGACCTCGCCTCACTAGTCAACATCCAACACCTCGTTTGACGGGTCATATCGTTTGATTATATCGAATGATATAAGGTGTCATATTCGGCATATCGAGATCCTTTTAGAGAGCCTCTGAAGCTATAAACTACAAAACTAAATCTAGAATATTGAAACCTTTGATATGTTTCGTTCGAAATCGACACTAGTAACCGCCTTTATAGCTCGCGTAATGATTTATTGTATGTATAATCATTGTCTATCCAGTTCATTCTTCACAAAATAACCCAAACTGTATTGTAAATACCTTCTACTCACCATACTATCTTACTACGAATATATACCTATCAGATTACATCCAGATCCGCGGATATGTGTGTGTGGAAATGCGGACTTGAACATAGCACGTACGTTGTGCAGCCTACACGTGTCATCCTTATGTCGCGGCCGTCCACTGTCTTAGCTACTCCTTCATAGGGAGGCCACCATGTTGGGTAGAATAGTAACATGTGTCATTAGCTTTAGCTACAGCACAACACCCGGAAGGGATTCAATTCATGCAACAACTGCAACACGATCGGCTCCTCTCAGGTTCTGAAGGCAGCAAAGGTAGAGAAAGGATACCAAGCAATTCCCACTGATTCAGAAATCTCTACAGCAGGCCCAATATCCCTTTACATCATGTTAGCAGAATGATAAGCTGGTATTCCCAAGTGCCTACCCATTGGTTAAACCAATATGGATACTGTGACTGCTTTAGTGATTTCAAAGGCTTTCCAATAATATGCAAGTCACTTACCCAGTCATGGTTTTGCCAACGACCGCAATTAGGTCTATGATCCCAGTTCCAGTGACCCCAGCAAGAATACTCCCAGTTCCCCTGTGCATTTGCTCCAGAGAGCAGCAAAGCAGAAGCTGCTATAATAGTGGCGAATCTCATATTGAGTGGCTTGAGTATGACCTTACCTTGGGTGCTGGACAAGTGGAGGATTTATAAGTGGAGAATATAACAAATGATAGGAATTGGGAGCGAGGAGGGCCTATTTATAATTATTGAGTCCTAAACACCTTCCATCAACTCGCCAATCATCTTGGCCTGGTTAAGTTTAGAGAATGTCCAGACCGGCTGATTTCATAGATGATGAGTAGACATTGGCAGATCCGTGGGCAGGAAACAGTTGCAGGCAATGGGCAGAGCTCTACCTGCTAGCCACCCATGTCCAGGTCTAACAATGGGCTAAATGTGTAAGTGAAATCACGAGGAACGGGTAGACTGACTAGGAATATCCATGGCACTGCTACATTCATTATATCAAACAACGTCAAAACTTGGTGATTACATCGGAAGCTACATGTAGCCCCTGCCGCATCGAAAAATACAAAACCTGTTACTTTTATCAATCAGTCACATCCTCTGCATTATACTTACTAGGTATGAGGTAGTACTAATATCAATCAACAAACAGAGCTCTCTTTCCTCTTGAAGTTAAACGGCAGTGAACATCTTCATACACATTTAGGAATCACAAGTTTGCATGAACTGTTCAGGGTATGAGGCTTAGAGTTCTCGGTCAGTAATAAAGTTATGATACAGATCATTCGAGCGTCTGATGATTCTCTTGGCTGCAGCTTATTAGCTTTGTCGCTTCACTTGCTTCACTTGCTTCACTTGCTTCATTGCATATGATCATCACCCCACAGGAAAAGAAACACAACTATATGTAAGAATGACGAAACTTGGTCAACATGAATTTAAGTTTGTGATATTATGTTTTTAACTTCACTTGATTTTAGAACAATCCTTCCCACCAGGTAATGGCATGCCAGAAGCTAACCATAGAATAGAAGACCCTCAGATATTTTCCTTAGCTTTTTCTTTTGCGAGACAGCTCCAAGCCTCGCTCTGCATACACTCAGGCATTTGATAAAATATCATAGTGTCCTAGCAATTTTAAAGACTCTACTAGAACAAGGTAAGTTTGATTGTTTCGGAGAGGACTTGCCGGGCATTCCGTAGTACAACGGACATAGGGTGGATGGTGGGATGAGCACGGAATATATTTTCGTGCTGCTAGAGATAGATACAAAGACGAAGGCCAGAGTTTAATTCGTAGTTTCTTACTGTGCTCTGCGAAAGTATGCCCATTTATGGCTGAATGACCCTAGGTAAATTGAGGGGACCAGGGCGGACGGGTATTAATTGAAGGTTAAAAAGGCTTGCAGTTTCCATTGTCAATATCTGCAGCCAACAGAGCGGATATTCATCAGGTTAGCCTATCAGCCTTTTTTGAACAGCATGGACCTTGCTCCAAGGTGTTCACGTTATCATCATGATCCGGATCGTCTTCCTGGGCTTTCGCTATGTTGTTTGGAAACCCGGCCAGTGCCATGAGTATCATAGTACGGTCGGCAAGGCAATAGAGAACAGGCATGGATTTCCTATATGACTGGAAATTTCCGTTGCAATGGTTGAGGTAGGCAAATGCAAATCTGCAAACCTTACACTCCGGCTGTCTTCCCTCCGCGTACGGGTAAACCATATCCACGGATGGGCGCCTAAGCAACAAAATGATTGATATCATTATGAGAGAAATAATAGAGCAACACTAGAATAATCTATTTAATTTATACAAAACATAAGCAATGACAAAACAAGAAGAGAAGAACAAGTAGCGGTGCCCAGATCGCTTTAGAAAGCATAATAGGCAATTGTAAAAAACGCCGGTCCGCCGTTCAGCGTATAACTAATGAAAGAATAATGACATGAGCAAGATAGCGTGACGTCCCACGCCCCTGCGGGTGTCTCGAATTGCCTGTTGAAGTGATATATCCGAACGTCCGGCATGGTTCTAGTTGAACATGGTAGGTCTCTGATGGACCGTCAGGCGCCGGTGGCGACAGCTTTGGAGAGAACGTTCCCTCTGCTTTCCACCTTCAGGCGTAAGTCTTGGAGCAACCTGGAATGAGGATCTCTTCTACGAGTGCGCAGGTACTCGGTGATGAGGTGAGCAAGTCTTCAGTCTATGCACTATGTGGTATCTGGTGCAAAGGAAGAGCAGTGCAAACCTAAATCTGCCTCAGTCCTGCTCGCCCCGACTATCTGCGTCCATCGGCATCGCTCGGGCAAATTCGAGAGTTTCAGTAGAATTCTTTATCTCACGGGCAATTTGGCTTTTCCTGTGTCAGAATCATATCTTGGGACGAGGAGACATTGTTAGGTCGTTGACGCAAACGCCGAGTTTAACGTCCAGCTGCGGACAACCACAGCAAACCCAACACCTGCAGTAAAAACACCCGAGACAAACATGTGGATTAGATAGTTCTAGCCTGTTAGGATGAATTAAGATGAGATTGGACGCAAGTAACTTGTATGCGGTGGTCTAGGCCGCTTGATGCAGATCAGTTTTATCATCCTGAATTATCGAAGGACGGCCAAAGCGCATTAAAAAGACATGCATGGTTGAATGGTCTGTTTAATCAAGACTCATCATTTATCAGAGGTTTAAATTTTAGTTAGTGCGTAAGAATTAGTATCAGTCTTGCCTCTGGGTCCCACTGCCATCGTGTTGTTGCTCATGTCACTCTCCCCACGGGCGAAGGCGATATCCAGGTTCCAAGATCGTCGCTTACTAGTCTACCCCAGCTAGGTAGACAGGGTACATGATCATTAGCCCCGGCCTACTGCTGCGAATGTGTATTCTCGGGCACCAGGGACCTCCTGATCTAGGCCCTGTTATCATGCTTGTCCCACATGGTCAAAGCTGGCCCCGGGAGAGTTTATACGGCCGGCCCCATTTCCCCCTACCTAATCTTACTGCTGCAAAGTATCCTCACCCTCAAAGATTCCCTCTTCGAGTAACTAGCAAAGTAGCAGCAATGGATGACGTGAAGAAAGCCGAGCAAGGCGAGCAGGACCAGATAGATCTAGACCGTCCAGTTCCGCGATGATGTAGACTGATCCTCAACTCCAACACCTTTTCAGAGCCCTCGCTTGCTCACGAAACCCGATTTTCATCGACTACAACCTATGCCGGATTGTTCCCATAATGCCAATTGCGGGTTCATTGAATAGCTTGGTGTTGATGACCAAGCCGCACAGGCCTGGTCGCTCCCGGTCGGCCATCAGCTCGTGTGTTCTAACGTGCAGTATGTGGCTACTATGCTTACGGCCATTCTGGCTCTCTGAGTGACATGTTTGGCCGTCGTGTCTGCTTAGTTCTTACTGCTGCATGACTTTGCCATCCCAACACCCGAGGCCTGACGGCTTCCGGTTTCAATTCTGGATCATCACCGGCCAGCCAGTAGCATCGTGCGTCCTCAGAGGAACATGTCGCGTCACAAGCTCATAGTCCGGGCGAGGCGCAGCGTCTCAGAGTTCGGCGCTGCCTTTTCTGCCTCGCCTTGTTCCTGGATTATAGGCTATGCGTTGGCCCATTGGGTTACCAAGAAATGAAAGATCAATTACTGCAATGTAATTCTGTGTACATACTATACATATTATTTAATGCAATCTTTTATATAAAGGCGTAGGTACTGCTTTGATAGGCCACTGTCAACCTATTTAAGTTATTTTTAGTGAGTTGGATCAGGCCAACATTATAAATTGTAAATCACGGGCGGTTTAGTGAGGGTCAAAACCTGCCCCAATGCACAATTGAAACAAGCCTAACCAACGCGTTCACCCCAACAGGAGCCAATAAAGGAACTAGTGCCTCCTTCATATTTACAACCTCTTATATAGTTTAAGAACTACGTTGGCTGACTTTATCTTGCTTCAAATTTCCATATAGAGGCCCCATTAGACACTTCGTAATTGTCTAAGGGTGCCATTTATCTTCTAGATGAGTTATGAAAAGGATTAAAGTTGCAGAAAGTACAAAGGAGAGGCTCAAAACAAAAACTGAGCAATTAGGGACTTTTTACGCGCAGGCCTTGTAGGTTGTTAGTGCTCTACCCTTTTATCCACTAGTTCAAGAAGTCAGGAGCAGACATACAGTCCACATCGTGCTCCAGACCACCTGTCTAGCAGTTATCGGTCATTCTTCAAAGCGGTTGTGAGAGATATACCACCAGCCGATCCTCCTCTCAGAGAATAGCATGTTCAGAATGCCACGCTATGCGCAAATGAGAGAGCCACGGAGGCCATGATTCCATGCTAAATGAACAAGAAGCGAGGAAAGGACTGCTATTCAAAGAGCTTGTTAAAAATTGTTGTTGTCCGGCAGAGAATATCGCTCAAAAGGAACAGGTGGCAACATTGGCAATGCTAACGGTTGCTGGCAGTATTTTGTAACTTCTGGATAAACCTTTCTAACTAATATTGGAAAGTCTTAGTCGTCGTGTTGCAAACTAAATTTCTTGTGGTCTCCCTAAACAGACTCAATATAGCGGCGCCGCTGAATAAAGCAGAATACTGTTTCTTAACATTCACCCCAGCAGGATCACATCCAAACATCAGATTTGACTAGGAAGTGCTGATTTCAGAATAAATGGGACAGCAAGATTGAACCAGCAAGATATCACGGTCATATTCCGAACTGTGTGGCTATGACCGCTTACTTGCTGGAGACATCCACCTTGGTGGTAACTTGGATGCCCTGTGACAAAGGCTCTGTTGCCTCCTCTATATGAGGACTAGAGCCGCAGTCAGCTGTTTTGTGACTCTCATCACGACCTTTAGACCACAAGGCCGCGTAGTCAACCAAATCAACCGCAGATCCGCTCTCTCGAGGGGTGCTCGACTTGTTTGGGCCGGTGCTGTTGTTTGTGCGAGATGCCATTGATGACCATTTTGAGCTACCACGACTGCGAAGCGCGAATACCGAGCGAACACTGCGAATTAATGACTCAGGGGTTCGACCCTGTGCAAGCAATGGTCCGTAACAGGGCAGGCATGCAGCGATAATTGAACAGTTCAGCTCGAGGATCATGAAAATGAACTGCCGGGACTGGGTTGCTGAGAGCCGAAGAAAGAATAAGTCAGTGAAGTCCGCCAGTCCGGATATCGTGCACTATCGGGACACTCACAGATCATGGAGCGATCAGTGGCTACCTGGGAAGAGGACGATCTCAGAAGCACCAGTCTGACAATGGCTGCGACACAGCAACTGATCCAGACAGTCAGTCTTGCTTCTCTTGACGAGCCATAAAGCAGGACAGATGGACTTGTCAATGCTCCAAGCCGGAAGATGAGAGCGACGCCAATCTTTCTCCGCGTAGGCATATGAAGCCTCCATATAACAGGAGGGGAAAAAATGGGAACAACAAAATCTAAGGTAATGCTAGTGTCCACCTGGGACTCTCTGATTGCGACAGTGTCATACCGGAATCTGCCAATACAGGTCCAGGATGCGCTGATAAGATCACCTTCGAAGAGGACCAGCTGCGACTTTTGCGTTATTTCAAGCAACAAGGCCTTTGGCGGACGACATCTTACAAAGAAAATCAGAATCCCCCATCCACCCATTACATAGATCCGCGATCCAGGCGGCGATTCGGAACTTGCGCGTTGCGAAGATTCTCATATATAGAAACAAAATTGAAATCTTCACCACGGAGAGGCTGGCTTGTAAAATTAGGCTTGATACGAGGAGGCATTGAAGCGATCTAGATACCCCCCTCGCGGGATCGATCTTGTAATGGTCTATCCCAGTGATGGAACCGAAGACCTAGGCAGTAACGCTCAGACCGAACGCTGAGACCTGCGCGTCACATGTTAGTTAGACTTATGGGCTAAGCCCGACGCCGAGTACGCTCGAGTATGATTTGGAATACTTGCCCACGATGCCAGGATCCACCAGGGCTGTTCGGCGGGCCATATACCGAAACATAATCGCCGCGAGGGACAGGATAGGAAAAATGGCAGACACCATTATTAGAGCGGTGCCCACAACTGCGCGAACTTCTGGGACTTCCATCGTGTTCTCGTCGGCAGTAATAACGAGCCACCAAGGCCTGCTGTTGGCTTGGGCGAAACTGTCAGCTAGAGGGGAAAGAAGAACAAATATGAAAGGGATTGGAACAAAAAATACGCTACGACAGATGTGAGACTCGGCCAGCTGTTCTATTTTAGGTCCAGACACCTGAGGGTCTGCAAGGTCAATGTGGTCAGACAAGTTTTACATTGGACAAGGTTGGAGATGGGCAAATGGAAAACAGAATGCTGGCCCAGGATTGCCGCGTGCAGCGCCATGAGAATACGAATCTATGTATATGCAAGAACTGCGGGGCTGACGGGCCGGAAAGTAGCATAAATGCCGTATCAATATGCGAACCTCAAAATATGTATTCAATACTGCGGCATAGACAGTGTGGTTCAGCCTCTCAATTACTACCTGGAAATCATGTTTCGAGCAGCTTCATCTGTACTGTCTACGTTATATCAGAGCTGTGCGAACGAAGCTCGAGCGTCGCTTCCAACCCATCCAATGATCATTCTCACTCTCGCTCAGGTTTAAATCTAAATTTCCCGTGGCTATCATTCTGTCTTTTTGAGAGCTTTGCAGCAACTTTCCTTGTTAGGCTTGGAGTCAGGTGGGTTGCTGGGTAGCTGTAGACCATGGCAAACCCATAACGGGTCCAAGGCCAGAACCCGAACACGCGAATCAGTCAGGGTCAGGGTTCGCGCGGGTGTAACCCATATGTTAACCGCCAAGACCAATCTTGCATAAAGTCTCCTAATCAGGCTATATTCTTTGCATAGAAATGCTGATTATCTAAATATTAGATTCATACAGCGTGTTTGTACTGTTTGCCAGTTTCTAGGTACGCCGAAACCGTACAGGTTGAGGGTCTTGACCCATAACCAAACCCAACCCATGGCGGGTTTGGGGTCGACCGTGACGGACAATCGCGGGTTGTATCAAGGTTTAGGTCGTTGTTAGATAGGAAATTGCTCATCTACTCGGGTAATAAACCATCCTTTCATTTATGATTAACTGTCCATATGCTGCAGAATGAAAGCCTCTACCCGCAGTATAATAGGCACTGCCAGTGTCTTGGTGTGGAGGACTGAATCCAATACCATCACACAGTGCATAGCCAGGGCTGTTCACGATACTATATAGTCATAGTTTTCGAATATCGGCAATAGTATCGTCAAATTCAAAGCTTGACTATCTTGATCGTCAAATAATATCGTCGAGATCCTCAGGTGCCGATACTATATCGTTAAATATCATTGCCGATACTATTATCGTTAAATATCACATGATTTTACCTACTTATGATAATCTTTGCCTGATAGATATGAAGTTTTACAGGGTTATCCTGACTTATATTCTTAATAAGCTTAGGGATGTTATTCTGCTTCCCTTGAAAATTTTTCCTGCTCGACAGCTAAATATTTTAACATTCAAGACCACTGATTCTAAGGATTAAGT